>NC_090267.1:213186530-213489744 GCF_040414725.1 Anabrus simplex | reverse complement strand
AGAAGCAGTCATTATATCCAAACAGGCTAAGGAAGGATTGCAAAGTAGGCGGAACACACTAGGGTTCACACGGAGAATTGAAACGAACAAGCCTAATGTAGCAAAACCAGAAGGAAGGTGGCATCCTAAGCCTAAAACAGCAATGGTTAGGGTGATTTGCTACAATTGCAATAAAGAGGGCCACCTAGCTAGGCAATGTACAAGTCCGAGAAAGGAAACACAGGGTCAACCTATCGGAGAGTCAGAATTAAAAAGATCACCGACAACGCTAACGTGCCGGTATTGTAAGAAACAAGGGCACATAGAGAGAGACTGCCGAAAGAAGCAAAGGGACCAAGTAGGTGTAGAAACACGAACGGTCCGCACAGTCAAGGCGGGCATGAGGGAGAGTACCAGGGGTACACGAACTTGTTACAATTGCCATAGGAAAGGGCATGAGCAAGAAAATTGCAGGCTACCGATTAACAGACAACATACCGAAATAACGAGATTCTATTCGTGTGGTAGAGATGGTCACTTGGAAAGGGACTGTTGGAGAAATGTACTTGGTAAACAGTCCACCACTAAACAGTGCTATGCTTGTGGGAAAGCGGGGCACTTACAGAGGTACTGTCGCACGAAAACAATGGGTCAACAGACAGGGAGAACGGACATGAAAGTCTTCCGAAGGTCTGGAGACGAGGGTGACAGGGGGTCGCAACAAACCAAGGAGGGCCCGTTTGGATCAGTGCGTAGCCAAGGACAGGCTATGAAAACCAGGTTAGCAACAAACTAAGCAGGGACCGAAGGCCGGAGACAACCTCGGAATCCCGTAGAAAGATAAGTCTCGAAAGTTCAGATGACGAAGGCACAATGTTACTTAGCATCGTCCAGAGAGGAAAACCACTTCGATTCTTGTTAGACACAGGGTCAGAAATTAGCCTGGTCAAAGAAGGAAGCGTACCAAATGTATGCGCAATTATGAGAGGACATGTCATAGAACTGACCGGGGTCAGTGAAGGCAAGCTATATACCAAGGGTACGGTACGGTTTGAGATAAGTGGTTCCAGTCACACCTTCCATGTAGTGGGTAAAGACATTAACTTGACCCAAGATGCCATTATTGGGAAGGACCTCTTGTCAGATGGCGTAATAAATTACAAGGAAGGCTACGTCATAATAAAAGGGACCAGGTACTCAATGGGGGCTCGAGAGACAAAGCTGATCCGTCTCGAACCTAGGACAGAGAAGGTAGTGGCCATTGAGGTAAATAAGAATCTACCTGTTGGCGTAATAGAGCGAGCAGAAGTAGCACCAGGGGTGTATTTAGCCGAATGTTTAACCAGGTCCCAGAGAAATGAGGCTATCGTAAGCATTATTAACACCACCGAGAAAGAAGTAGAGATACAGAGCCCTGTGGTATGCATTCATGAGGTTGATTACACATGCCTGTCACAAGGGAAAAGGGTAAGGCTAACCAAGGAGACCGAAGACAATGGTTTGGGTTTCGGAAAGTTGCGCTCACAGAGAGTGACCGAACAGCTGCGGATAGACCATTTGAACATGGTAGATGCAGAGAAAATATTGGCCATCTGTACAGAGTATGATGATGTATTTCACTTAAAGGGCGACAAGTTGACCCATACGAAGGTAATACAGCATGAGATTCCAATATCTAGGGAACAACCTCCTATTAACGTACGGCCCTATAGGCTCCCAGAAGCACAGAAGGGAGAGATACGAAAACAAATAGATAAGCTGTTGGAGGATGACATAATCAGTCCCAGTGTGTCACCCTGGAATGCGCCGTTACTTTTAATCCCAAAGAAACTAGATGCCTCAGGCATACAGAAATGGAGGGTTGTTATAGACTACAGGAAATTAAATGAGGTTACAATAGGAGTTAGTTATCCCCTACCATTAATTTCCGAATTGTTAGATGCCCTTGGAAAGGCTAAATATTTCTCGACTCTAGATTTAGCGAGTGGGTACTACCAAGTGCTACTGAAGCCTGAAGATAGGCCCAAGACCGCCTTCTCAACACTAGGGCAGAAGTATGAATATAAGAGAATGCCGATGGGTATCAGAGATGCCCCAGCCACATTCACAAGGCTGATAAACACTGTGCTAACAGGGTTAACTGGCATTAAATGTTTATGTTATCTGGATGACATAATTGTGTATGGTAGCTCAGTAGACGAGCACAATGCCAAGTTACGAGTAATACTCCAGAGGCTGCGAGAGAATAATTTAAAACTCCAGCCTGATAAGTGCGAATTTTTAAGGGCCGAGGTGGCATTTTTAGGCCACGTAATCACGGAAGATGGAGTCCACCCAGATGCTAAAAAGGTCCAGGCAGTCAGGGATTTTCCCAGGCCGACCACTAGCCGCCAGATCAAGCAATTCTGCGGGCTGAGTGGGTACTATAGGAAGTTCATCCCTAACTATAGTAAAATTGCAAAGCCACTTTTTGAATTAGTAAAGAAAGACGTTCCCTTTGTGTGGGGAGACAGACAGGAGCAAGCGTTTGAAACACTGAAGCGAAGGCTAATAGAGGAGCCTGTACTGCAATATCCAGATTTTGAAAAACCCTTCGTTGTTACCACTGATGCAAGCAACGAGGCGGTTGGAGCAGTACTGTCACAAGGACCCATTGGGAATGATCTTCCAGTTGCCTATGCAAGCCGGACGCTTAACAAGGCAGAAGTAAATTACAGTGTAACCGAAAAGGAATTATTGGCAATAGTGTGGGCAGTGAAGTATTTCAGGCCGTACTTATTTGGGCGGCATTTCATTATAGTGACGGACCACAAGCCATTGAAGTGGGTTTTCAATGTGCAGGACCCGTCTTCACGCCTGCTGAAGTTTAGGTTAAAGCTGGCAGAGTACGATTTTGTCATAGAATACAAGCAGGGTAAGCGGAACTGTAACGCCGATGCCCTGAGTCGTAATCCCATTGTAGAGAAGAGCCAAACTAGAGTGGTCAGTTCAGCTCGGAAAGGACCCCAGACGGAGGTCAGAAGAGACACTCAGTATCTTGGTGACGTTAAGGTTAGAGTAGCGAGTTCAAAACCCGAGGACGCCAAGGCAGAGGGAATCGAAGTCGGCTACACCACGGACGAGGGCTCCGAGGACGCTAAGGCAGAGGAATCCAAGCCCGAAGGTAGTTCACCGGAAGGAGAAATAGAAGGGCTAAGAGAGGAGGAGAAATTAGCCATAATGAAGGAGTGTCATAACTCATTAATAGGAGGCCATCAAGGGATTGCGAGGACATTCGCAAGACTGAGCGAGCGAATACAGTGGAAGGGTATGAAAAAGGACGTAGAAAAGTACATTCGCTCTTGTCCATCATGTCAGCGAAATAAGGGGACTCGGCCAGACATCAGAGCCCCCATGGTAATTACAGATACTACAAGCACAGTCTTCGAGAAGATGTCGCTTGATGTAGTAGGCCCTATGCCTTTGACGGAAACGGGTAACAGGTACATTCTCACCTGCCAGGACCAGCTGTCCAAGTATCTAGTGGCAAGTCCAATGCCAAATCAAGAAACAGATACGGTGACACGTACATTAATAAATAATGTCATCAGTATATACGGGATACCCAACCAGATATTGACTGATCAGGGTAGTAACTTCATGAGCGAGGTGTTCAAAACACTCTGTAAGGTGTTGAGGATACAGAAAACTCACACCACAGCGTTCAGGCCACAGTCAAATGGGAGCATTGAAAGATCCCATAAAGTATTAGTGGAGTACCTTAGGCACTATATTTGTGCCAATGAACAGAACGATTGGGACCGGTATCTCCCAACGGCAGCTTTTGTCTACAACACGACCAAGAGCACAAGTACGGGGTTCACGCCTTACGAATTGATATTCGGTAAGAAGGCAAACATCCCAGGAGTATTGCAAAAACCACCTGAGTCAGGTTATAACGAGTATCAGACAGTGGTTGAGGAGCTAACCCAGCAGTTAAGGAGAAACCACGAGGCAGCAAGACGAACCTTAATAGAGAGAAAAGAAAGAGAGAAGCAGGACTATGACAAGAAGCAAAACGAAGTAACCTTCCAAGTAGGAGATAAAGTTTTGTTACGTAATGACGCACTGCGGCGAGGGAAATCCAGGAAATTGAGCCCACCTTTTGAAGGTCCATACATTATAGTAGGCGTATCAGGTGTAAATTGCACCTTACAAATGAACAAAAAGGGAAAGAGAACAAAGGTTCACAAAAATAGACTAAGGATGTTCCTGTGAGAGCTAAGTGGGATAGCAAAAGAGGTAGACAAATAAAGGAAATTAGCTAGGTTAATAATGCGGGAATGTAAACAGTCAGTTAAGTAATAGAAATTAAATTTTGGGAAATTTATAATTGTTAGGTAACGAATTTCCTGTCGTACCTTACAGTTGACAGAAGACGATGGCGGAGATAACGAGTTGGTTCCACATCGTAGTAACCCTGTGGATGATGATGTCGTCTCATCTGGAGGCAGGTGGAGAGGTGACAGACGTCAGAGTGACGCCATATGAGAATACACCTGGTGTATATTTCGATGACCAGGGCGAAGTGCAGTTTTATACTACAGAATGGACCCTAGTAACGTATGTAAATTTGAATCAGCTGACAGAAACATTTGCTCTAGCTCAGAGATATGTGAGACGAACGAGGACTTCAAATTTTACTTGCCAGCAGGACGTAAATATGCTGCAGACACATTTGGAAAGAATAAAGGGATCAAAAGATGTTATTAATAGGATCACAAAAGGCGTGGCAAGGGAAGAAGGGAATAGACGAAGGAGAGGATTAATTAATGCCGTAGGATCAATAGCGAAAACGTTATTTGGAACACTTAGCGAAGACGATGCAGAACGATACGAGGGAAAGATTTCTGAGCTAGAGAAGGAGCAGCTCTCTACTATGAAAATTGCTAAAGAGCAGATGATTGTTGTTAAGTCCACCCTACAAACCATGAACAGCACCATCTACGAGGTAAATGCAAATGAACTTAGAATCAGTAAGAATTTAGATGAAATTAGATTGTATTTACAGAATGAAACACTCCAAGTAGCCGGAGCGATTAGGCAAGCAGAATTGGAGATAGCTATTAATAGACACTTAATGGAAATTGAAGGTCTTCTAATGCAGTTGCATGATCATTACAGTATAGTATTGGAAGGTATTATGAATGCTCAGTCTGGGATAATACATCCTCAGATAATTACACCAGATGAGATCATTGAGGCCTATAGAAAAGCGCAGGGAGATTTTCCAAGAGGTATTTCCTTGCCATTTGAATTAAAGTCGACTTATGGCTACCTTATATACAGGGTAGCTTCAGCAGAAGTGTTTTTAAGTAAAAATTTCTTAGTGTATGTAATGAAAACACCCTTAACATATAAGACAACCTATTTATTGTATAAAGTGATACCTTTTCCTACTCAAGTGATAAATTGCCCTAATCATTACGTGTATGTGAACGAGAAAAAGAATTATATAATCATGGATAAGGAAAAACAAACATTCGCGCAGTTGAGTGAAGAACAATTAAACGAATGCAAACAGGTAACTTCCATGTGGAAATTATGCAAGGTAAGGTTTCCAATTAATACGGTGCACACGCAAAATAATTGTGTTGTTAAATTAATTAGTGGAGTCAATCAAATGCCTGAAAATTGTGCCAAACGCGTGTTGCCCGTTAGAGACTTGATGTGGATTCTCATAGAGAATAATATATATATATATATGTGTCCCCTGAAGAGAAAAAGGTGACTTGCATGTGCAAAGATACTACTAGTGATATCATGCTTAAGGGTACAGGTACGATAGAAATAAGTCCTATGTGTACACTGTATGGCCCAAATAGTAAAATTCAGGGAGTAGGGAAAATAAATAGTACGCAAGACAAGGATTTAGTGCCAATGATAGCACTACAGTATGATTGCTGTGAGCAGATAGACAGTGAATTAAGGTTAGATCAGGTCCCTGAGTTAAATAAAGTAGCAACAACTAACTTGTTAAATCACATCGATGACTTACGTTGGGCTACCCTTAAGACAGAGGAAGTAGAAAACATGGTCAGACAAAAAGAGGAAGAAATAAGGCAAAAAGCCATGTATCAACATGTAAATATATATAGATACATAGTCTGGACCATGGTGAGTATAGTGGGTTTATTCATATGGTGTTATTGTTGTAATTGTTGTTGTTGTAATTCCTGTAGAAAGGTAGGATACTCTTTCAGTAAATGTATGGACGATGCGAAGGCGCATTGTCCAAGTATCTTTATCAAACAAACTGTAATCAATAAGGAAGGTAAGGCGAAAACCTCGGAAGAGAATGTTAATGTGATATTTCAGCACCCCAGGCTTGTTGGGAGACGTCCTGACTCACCTGCGGGGCTTTTGAGACTGGAAAGTCCCAGGCTCACTGAGAGACGTCTCAGTCCACCTGTGGAATCCCAAGAAGTAGTAGTTATCGAGACAAGTTCACACGAGATAAGAGAACGAGGCACGCCACCACCAATAGACAGGAGACCGTTGAGGTCATCAGAAGCGAGGCTGTGAGTTCCTCATAGTCGAAATGGACGCAAATGTGTTGCGCCCATTTCTTCCCCGGTAAGGGAGGTGTCGTGATGGCACCTATGCCGGGAATCGAACCAAGGTATATTAAGTCCCATAGAATATATTAAGTTAAGGAGATTAGAATTGAACTAGTGGATCCCCAGTACAGGAGACCACTAGGAATGTATAAACGAAAGGATAAAGTGTTTTCTTACAAGAAGAATTATGGTAATTAATTGTGTAAAATGTGCTACTTTATATTTGAAACATTTAGAATTGGATAGGTGAAATTACTTGTTCTTCAAGTCCTGCTACGGAAGGCTTATGAGTAACTTGTTATTGAGTTGTAATCTTATCTATGTAAACTGACCAAGGGTTGAGTAAATGAACAGTGGCTAGCTACAAGCACAAATCCAGCATTCAGAATAATTAGCATTGGGAGAGACAAGGAAAGAATACATGACTCATGGAAGGATGGAGCATCGGAAAATCTCCACTTCATGGCAAAACATTCCACTCAGTGAGAGATATGAGTTAGGCTGAGTGAGACAGAGAATAAGTGGTTCTGAGATTGACCACTATAGCACCACCTACTGGAGAGGGATCCCAGTTGGGGGTAGACTAGTACTAGGGTGGGAGTTCCCCCTCTCACTAGTTAGCAAGGACCAGACCAGGATATATATACAAGCTGCAGAGGCTTAAGGGACATCTTTTTAGTCTTGGACAGGAGAACGCTCTACGTAGGTCAAGAAAGTCGGTAATAAGACTGGAGGTGCTGACATTCAGAATGAGAGAGAGGAGTAGGACATATCCGCGTTAGAGGTGATATTGGAAAGACTTAGTCTCTCAGACAGTGGTTGGAGATGCGGACTTAGGCTTAGAGACAAGCTAGAGGGCAACTCTCAGGTTTTCAACATAGACTCTACCCAGGTTGGAAGTCAGTATTCTAACAAGCTTCCGGAGCAGGCACATCACTGAAGTATGCTGTAAATAGACATTGTAAATATGTACGGTAGTTGGGAAGTCAGAGTTGAAGGCAAATATGTATCATTTTAAATGGGACTCAGTACTTCATTTAATGGTTCAGGGCACCCAACCCACAGATTCTCCAAGCCGCTCGGGAGAACAATCGTCCAGAACATCTCGGGACAAGGTGAGTCACGACAATATACTTAATCGAATTAAGTATTACCAAAATAATGACTCTAGTCACAATGCTCTCAAAGTAAGGATGTGGCTACTCTATGATTGCCCGAAAGTACTCGAGGCAACCCCACAGTCACCAGACTAACAAGTCTGATAAAAAGTCTATGGAATTACTTGGAAGTTTCCGTAATAATATCAAACAAAGATGATATGGAAACAGCTTTATATGAAGAATTGGAGAAAAACAAATTGATCTGATAGCAGAAATTTGTTACCATCTATGCATAGCCGCTTAAGGGTCATGAAAGGCGCTAAAGCGTATCTTGCAAATCATTGACCGTTAAAAGCGTTGTTTTATTGGATTTTGCTAAGGAACCACCTGAAGGTGTATGATTTTGACTCTGATCTGTTTCTTGCATGTTTAAGGATAACGTAGTAATTTTCTTTGTAAGTAAAAGCGTAGGAGTTAATTTTTGTTTACTTTTAATAGAGAAATGTGTATTTGTTGAAGCAAAACCAAGACCAAAATAACATTTCATATTTTTGGTTTAATCAATATAAACAACCTTTCCCTTAGCGTGTGAGTTTCATTGACTCACTGTAGCTATATTTCACCTTTGTGAAGACTTCCAGACATATTAAAATATTATATATCACTTATTATTGTTATATTGTTAACAATCTATTTATTGTGCTTTATATTTAACTTGTATTAACTTTAATTCAATATTCGTAAGAAAAGAATCGAACTGGGCTGTGTTGGGGTCACAGGTGCAAGTTTTGACCTAGAATACGTACCATGTGTTACGTGTTATCGACATGAAGTATCTAGTCTGAATAGGTTTGAAATTTTACTGTTGAAATATTTCCCAAATTGTAAACAAATTTACACATCTGCAAGACAGAGTGAATGTGCAATGGATCCGTGATATGAGAAGAAACAAATATAGAGTATGAGACTTCCTTCAGTAGTGCGGAATTCTTGTAACGGTTCAAATCCCGTTACAAGATGATATCTGTATTTTATTATTTTTCTGTATTATTATTATTATTATTATTATTATTATTATTATTATTATTATTATTATTATTATTATTATTATTATTATTATTATTATGTCAGAATTATTATTTCCTCTGTGAGATTACTATTATTTTGTTATAATTATTATTCAATTCCAGTACGCAAAGCTTGTCGCATGCGTATTTGTAATTGAGTGTATGCATATAAACGTATATGTAGATTATCATTAAATACCTGTACAGTGAGAGTTTCGATGTATCAGATGTGGATGTGACGTCGTTATATTAATATACTACTCGCGATTCTGCCAAGTCATTGCCACGTCATGGCTACGTCATCGTATTTATTTAGCACTGAGCTCACTTTCTTTGAGAAACCCAGCGAGCCGGAGGGCATTTCACCATTACATGCAACAGTTTGAGGCGATGTGGGAGTATGGCATTGTTATTTCTGGAGATTTCGTAGCTGTGTCAACCAACGTCTATAAAAGGTGGATGCATATTGTAGCGTCAGTCATTATTTAAACGGAAGCAGTACAGTGAACAAGTCTACTAGATGAAGAGGCCTGAGTCGGTCAGTCAACGAGTGTGAACGAGAGATGGAGAAGACTCAGTGAGCCATTAATTATTGGTCATTGAGAGAGTGAGGCCAAAGTTGGACCGTCACTTAGTGGAAGACACGGACGCAAGGGCTTACCATGGAGTCAGAGAGGGCAACCCTGGACCTGCCAAGAGGTAATACCATATTGACTTACAAAGAAGTCAGATGATAAGGAGAAGAAGCAGTCACAAGGATGTATCACCAAGTTAGGCGTGACACACCTACAGTAAACACCAGATCAAAGGAATACGTCGTAATTACACTAAAAGTGTTGAAGGTACAGTCAAGTGAATCAGTGAGGGAAATATTTCGTATAAATTGTTAAATGTCCGGTCAAGAAGAATTAAAATTCATGCTAGTTTCTTTCAGTTGCAATGTCATAATTTCATATTCTCATCTGTTTTTTCGCAACAAGACACACTATTTTTTGATATATTATTTAAAGAATATATATTGTTCTTTCAAACGAATTCATAGTTTTATTTCAATGAAAGTAAAATATCTTAATCTCAAAGTTCATGGGGAAACCGAACGCCAATCTCCTTTTCCCAGAACTTACATGGTATGTTGTCAAAAGTAAGCTTATTACCCCACACCCTAGAGATAGTCAAGAGTCTCATTCTATTATTGCTGCACTGAGTGGCAGCTGGCGCCCTTCAAATAACGTATGTGTAAGTAAGCAGGTAACAAGTAAGGGTGAGTACAAGGTCCGACGAGTGTGTATTTTATTTAATGAATGTTAATTTTCATATTAAATGCAGATATTCATAATTTACATTTTAAAGGCAGTTTATATGTTTCAAAAGTAAGTCCGACAGTTAGGAAAGTCACACTTTTAATAGAGAAATGTGTATTTGTTGAAGCAGAACCAAGACCAAAATAACATTTCATATTTTTGGTTTAATCAAAATAAACAACCTTTCCCTTAGCGTGTGAGTTTCATTGACTCACTGTAGCTATATTTCACCTTTGTGAAGACTTCCAGACATATTAAAGTATTATATATCACTTATTATTGTTATATTGTTAACAATCTATTTATTGTGCTTTATATTTAACTTGTATTAACTTTAATTCAATATTCGTAAGAAAAGAATCGAACTGGGCTCTGTTGGAGTCACAGGTGCAAGTTTTGACCTAGAATACGTACCATGTGTTACGTGTTATCGACATGAAGTATCTAGTCTGAATAGGTTTGAAATTTTACTGTTGAAATATTTCCCAAATTGTAAACAAATTTACACATTTGCAAGACAGAGTGAATGTGCAATGGATCCGTGATATGAGAGGTAACAAATATAGAGTATGAGACTTCCTTCAGTAGTGCGGAATTCACCTCGCGACGCTTGGATGTTTTACCTTTGAGACGCTCACATGTTGCACTTTTACATTCGACATTGGTGACATTGAACTTTCTGGAATTTTGACAAATCACTTTAACCCTTTTATGTAATTTTGGGGCCATTTATTGCCCTCATGTCACGAGGATAAGAACAGGAAGAATCAGAGAGGTGAATCTTCCACGGTGTGTAGAATTATTTAGTTTCTTTTCCAGGTGTAAACGTGTTGTATTTTGTACATTACGTACGGTTTGCCGCGTTTCGAATACATTGCAGTATTCTTTGTCAAGGCGACTGAAATACCCCTACTCCATCCGAGGTAATCAGTCTCCCAGGCAGCAATCACACTACAAGAGGTCCTGACCTTGGTCTTATATATCCTAGCCTTTCTGGCTGACGTAAGCCACCTGGCTGTCTTGTGAGAATTCTGGAAAGTATGTGTCACAGCCAGGTAGTGGGGCTTGCCTGCGCCGTTATGTAACTGGAGGTTCGACCTGCGTATTTATATTGTGGTCTGTATGTCTTAATCAATGTATGATAGGAATCCAAGAATTCTGATTTATATCCTTCTTCTAAACTCATTTTGGTCGGATGTTTCTTGATTTCGATAGCCTCAAGGATTTTCTTTTCCAGATTCCAAGGGTAGCTGTTAGGATCTTGGCCTTGTCAAATAATATTTCGTGTCTTATTTCGTAGGAATGCTTGGCTAAAGCTGAAATATTTGTGTTTTGGTTCTTGGTGTGACGGATATGTTCCTTTAGGCGGGTGGAGATCAGACGTTTTGTTTGACCAACATAGCACGTTCCGCAACTACATTCAATGTGGTATACCCCAGGAGCCTGTAGTTCTAGTGTGTCTTGTACTGGATGTAAATAACGGGCTAGCTTCCGGTGTGGTTTATAAATGTTTTTAATGTTGTATTTGTCCAGTATCTTGCCGATCCTGTCTGCAGTGTTCTTAATGTATGGAAGTATCGCTGTTTTCGGGCGAGTCAGTTCTTCTTTCCCGTTGTTTGTGGAGATATCTTAAGTTCTTGAGCTTCTCCCTACGTGAACATTCCCCATTACATACTATACACATGTGTGTCCTCTTTTCTATGTGTTCCGTGATGACTTAAAGAGTTTACTAATTGTTAATTTGGGAAAAATATAATAATTAAAGATCAGATTATTTTCTATACGCTTGCTAATATTTCCTGTCAAGATTACTCAAATGAAAATCGCCTTCTTGATATAAAGAACCATGGAAATGTTCCTCTTTACTATTATCGTCCAATAAATGCAAATAAGATCTTTATCGCGCATATAAGTCCGTTGATTTTATAGCGGGCATTATATTAGTTACTAACAGTTACCCACGGCTTCTCTCGCGTGGATTTCGTAATTTGATAAAAGTAATCGTTCCTCAGCATTGTACTAAGCTATTATCTAAAAATCCCTAAAGTATAAAAACTCACTAAGAAATTGAGCTCCATTTACCGCAGAAACTCTTTGTAAACCACGTTTGTGGTATAGCCTTTTGGGGCTAAGATGACCTTGCGACATAGAACTGTACATGTGAAAATGTCTTCTCTCAGGTAAAATAAAGTTTCTTTATTTTTAAAGGAGAATCCAAATACCTATTTCCACATCTGTAACATCTTCGGGTTTTGAGATATAAGTAACCCCATAAAAAGAATTCTACACCTTTATGACCCCTTCCTCCACCCCCACCTTAATGGATTTTCCGGAAACAAAAAAAGACATGTTTCTTTATTTTTAAAGGACTATAATAATAATAATAATAATAATAATAATAATAATAATAATAATAATAATAATAATAATAGGAAAAAGCACCCGAAAGGGCATATACAATATGATTACATCAAATTTGAAATTATTATTTGCTAATTTGCGTGATGCTTTTGGTCCTTTTTGAACATAACACAATATGGTATTTTTCGCAGCACTTTCCACAGAGCGAACATATGCAATTCCCGTTTGGTTGGTGGAATTTCTTATTGGTACATAACTTGTGGTGGTAGCCATGAATGGCTAGTCTTGTGATTGTGTGTCTTTGTTCTTCGTTAGCATTTGTCCACGATCTGTCTTGCATTGCATCGGTACTGTAAAATTCCAAGTCGATGTCCTTTGTCTAGCAGCTAGAAGTGCCTGGTAAGCGTCAGTAGATGGCAGGCTTAGCTTATACCTGATATCCTCTATGAAGAAGGTCTCTCTTGCTAATTCATAGGCAAGTCTCGATGGTGCATACTTCCCTATTCGCAGGCAGTGCTTTGTGAATCTTGCTTTCACCTTTTCAATTCTCTCTAGGTTCTTGTACGTTAGATTTTCCCATATTAGTTCTATGCCATATGTTATTATTGGTGTTATTGTGGCGTCGAAAAGAGTCATAGCTGTATTCAGCCATAAGCGATGAAGGTTATTGAGTCCACATATGTATTTAATAGCCGTTGTTGTCCTTTCTTCCACACGGTAGCTGAATGATCGACCCGTTGTCTGCAGGGTGATGCCTAGGTATTTAAATTTATTAACCACTTCCATCTCTTCGTTGTTCAATAAGAGAGTGTCCTTTGGTGATGCTGTTCTCCCTTTCCTGAATGTCATCTGCGCTGATTTCTTCATGTTTATCTCGAAATCATTCTCCAGTGCCCATTTTGCCAGGGCGTTTAATGTCGTCTGTAATTCCTCTTTGTTGGGGCCCGCTATGACCATATCGTCGGCGTACATCAGCAGGGTCGTCTCCATTGTATTTCGAAGGATATTGGTGATGTTCGCAGTGGCTATGTTGAACAGTGTTGGGCTAATGGGGTCCCCTTGCAGTACACCATTTGTCTGCCTGATTTTGTTAGATGTTGTTATTCCATCATCTACTACAATGTCGTTGTATGTCAAGATGTCTTCTATTATTTTACTAATGTAGTGTGTCTTTCAAATCATGTCTTCGATGTTTTGTAGTAGTTGTTTTCTGTCTATGAGATCGAAAGCCTTTTTTTAATCAATGAAGACTGCGTAGTATTTTCCCTTGGGCATTCTTAGTGCTGATTCTATTTCGTCCAGAAGAAATTTTACAGCTTGTGTTGTGTTTCTACCCTTCTTGAACCCGAATTGGCATTCTGGTATTTTTGGGTCTACTTCCTGTTCAAGTCTCCTCGTTAGTATTTTAGTATAGATTTTGAAGATGTTATTCTCCAGTGATATTCCTCTGTATGAATTTGTGTCATTTGTTTCCCCTTTACCTTTGTATAACATTTTAATCTTCGCAGTTCTCCAGCTTTCCGGTATTGTCCCTGATTGCAGGCATTTGTTGAAGAGGTTGGTCCATAAAGGAAGTAGTGTTTCCAATGAGTCTTTTAAGATTTCCATGCAAATATTATCTGGCCCAGGGGCTTTCTTACTTTTCACTTTAATTATGACGTCTGTGATCTCTTCTGGTGTTATCGGTGGTGGGTTTTGAGTCCGTTCCTCAGTTATGCTTCTGCACACAGCTACATTAATGTTCTGTTGATTTAGTATTTTCTTGAAGTGTTCTTCCCATTCTTTCATCGGTATAACTCTGGCTTGTGTTACATTTCGTTTCCTCAGGGCAATGAATGGGTCTTTCTTTGCTGCTTCTGCGATTCTATTCGCTTCCTCTTCCATGAATGCAGTTTTCGTTTCCTTCGAAAGTTGCTTGTAATTTCTCCTCTTAGTTGCATAGGTTTTAAGATCTTCATCTCTTCCTGTCGTTTTGGCTACGTATAACGCTTCTAGTGTTTCTGTACGCATTTTGTAACATTTTCATTAAACCAGGGCTGAGCTCTACGTTGTTTTGGTGGAATAAGAGCTTGTTGAAGTATGTTATTGATTAGTTCTAATGCTCCAGTTGTGTTGCCCTCATCTATGAGCTGCAATGAAGTTTCTATTTGCGTCTCGTTTTGTTTGGGGATATTTATATCAATCTTTCTTGATGGTCTGTCGTTGGTGGTCTTAGTAGTGTATTTGGTGTGCATATTTTCTATTTCAAATGTAGTTTCAATGGGGATATATTTTCTGATTGGTGCTGCAGAAGACGACCATAAACCTTCTTGGGCCAGATTTCGGACATATTTTCCTCTATAAAATACTAAATCAATTGAACTGGTGTCGTTGTGTGCGAAGTATGTTTTGAGTTCTGGGTCGTTTACGAGTTTGAAGCCTTCCTAGCTGAGTGTTTCCAGGATCAGTTCGGTCTTGTTACTGATTTTATCTATTCTGCAGTTAAGATCTCCTGCTAAAAGGACTGACTCATCACGTTTCACCTCCGTCAATGCTTTCATTAGATGTTCTATTGCATCTTCCGTTGTCCAGTGTGGAGGCATGTACAGGCCTACTGTTGTGAGAAGTGTTGTTCTTGTAATTAGCAAATTGTCTTCTTTCGTGGCGCTGGTTATGTTTCCAATAGTCGGTTTGAAGAAACATGAAACACCTCCCTCCGGCCTACCGTCGGTAGATTTTGCGAATGAATGTGTACTGTAAAATCCTTGGATGTGTACTGGTTCTAAGAGGAAAGTCTCTGTTGCGATTATAATATCTATGTTTACAAGTGTTTCGTGGGGAATATGTATCAAGGCATTTCTCGCACATTCCATGTTCCATAGCAGTAGTTTTAGCTGTGTAGTTTTATTAGTGTTGGGGCGGAAATCACCATTCATTTCTTCCTTGGCTTCGCATGAAGCAAAATCTTCGGAATACTATATCCTTTGGCCAGAAGTTTGCACTATATACAAGATCCATATATTTGTATGGTATCCCTACCTTGAAGGATTTCCAGTTGCCAACCGTTCTGAGTTCTTCACATTCCGTCTCCCCTTCTATTTTGTTTTTCTCTAGATATTTCTTTATTGATTCTGTTGAAGTTCCCTTGCTTGCTCTACAAATAAATAGCCAGACTTTTCGTTCCGCAGCCCTTAGCTTGTAGCTATCATCCGGTTTAGTTCCTGTGGATTCATCTGCTTTCCGTTTCTGTCTCCTTCGCATCTCGGCCCTTTCTTCTACAGTGTCCCGGTCATTCTTCCGTTGTGTAGAAATGCCCTGTATCAGTTCACTTTGATTCATATATTCTTTGTCTTGATCACTGGGTAATTTAACGATGTCTCTTCTCTCTTTGTCTCTGCTTTCATCATTTTGATTTTCTACATTTGGACTATGTTCGGCGTTTCTAGTCGGTTCTTCATTCTCCACCCTGTTTGGTATGTTTGGTGCTTTTCGTCTTGCAGTTACTCTTGGGAGGCATTGGTCAAATTCTGTCTTTATTGCTATTTGGATCTCTTCTCTCATTATTACTCCAATATTTTCGATCATGTTGTTCATTACGTCTTGGATTTTTTGCGTGAGTTTCGTCATTATTGATTGTTCTATATCTTTCCTTTTTATGGTGCGTGGTTTGCAATCCACACAAATCCATGTGAGCTTGCAATGCTCCCTCTGCATGATGTTGAATTCCCCTCTCGTTAGTCCACTACTTTCAAGGTGTTGCCATCCATCGCATTCTTCGCATTCTATTGATTCTTCATTGGAGCGAACTTCCTTCGCACAGGTGGCGCAGTTGACGACTTTCTCCATGTCGACACTCTGGTCAGTTGCCTGGTCGCCTGGTATATCTATGTATCTATGTACTCTGGGTCCCAAAATGGCGGATCTTTTCGTATGTTCAGTGAATAATTGTTTTAAGTCTTAAGATAATTCTACGTTGTATTCCTTACCGCTTCAACTTTATATTGACTCACTGCACTAAATTTTACAATCACTATCACTTTATAATACTATCTTTACACTTGGTATATTGATTTGTCACTTTGGTGTTAGGGCACTTCGATCGTCTTTCCTTCGATCTGGTAGCCCGTGATTTCAAATAGTAAACCGTCACTATCGATATACTTGTTCAAATCAACAATGGCTCATGCAGTTTTTAAATTGGTTTTCTGTGATGTAAGGATATTCGCACTAAGTCGTACACACTTATCACGAATAAATAAAATACTGCCTTAAATTAATTTATCCCTGTATCTACAAAACTGAACACTTGAATAAGGAGTAACTCTCTTGTAGTTTCCAAATTATCACTTTATCAGATGAAACACACGGTCAGATCGATGGATAATCACAGATCACATTAAATTTTAGGACATTGAGTACGTCAGTATCACATGCAGCAATCACTTTCACACTGCCTACTTATATAACTACTTATATAAAGAGCTTTTAAAGGACTATCCACGTACCAAGTTCCATGTCTGTAACATGTTAAGTTTTTGACATACACTGTAGATATTCCGGTACTGATTTTAAAAATGTTAAAAATTCACTCGCATTTTCATTTCTATTCAGTCCTTTAAGTAGTTTTCCGAAATGCGTGTTTCTTTATTATGAAAGGAGTTATCAAATACCAGTTTTCACGTTTGTAACATCTTCAGTTTTTGAGATATAGGTTTGCTCATAAAATGTTCAAGTTCTTTGTCACTTCTTTCCACCCCCTCCCCCTTAAGTGAATTTTCATAAAACAAAAAAATACGTGTTTATTTAAAAAGGAGCTTCCAAATATCAATTATCACGACTGTAACATCTTCAGTTTTTGATATATTTGTATCTTCATGAAAATAATTCAACTATTTGTCACTGTCCCCCCCCCCCCGCAAGTTGATTCCCCCCCCCCCACAAAAAATGCGTTTCTAAATTTTAAAGGAGATTCCAAATATCCATTTTCAAGGCTGTAACATCTTTAGACTTTTTAAATATAGGTATCCTCATACAAGTAATTCAACTAATGTTTCAATCCTTTCTTCCACCCTTAAGTGGATTTTCCGAAAACAAAAGAATAAGTATTTATTTTTAAAGGAGATTACATATACCAATTTTTACGTCTGTAACATTTTCGGTTTTTGAGATATCAGTATCCTAATAAAAATAATTCAATCCCCTTTTCAGTCCCTTTTTTCCCCCACGTAAGGCCACGGCCACTTCCTTCCCACTCCTAGCCCTTCCCTGTCCCATCGTCGCCATAAGACCTATCTGTGTCGGTGCGACGTAAAGCAACCAGCAAAAAAAAAAAATTTCCCCCACGTTAAGTGGTTTTTCCAAAAAAATACCTGTTTCTTATTGTAAAATATTAAAGATACCAATTTTTACATCTGTAAAATGTTAAGTTTTTGAGATATACTGTAGATATGCCCCCCCCCCATGGTGTTTCTTCCGAAAACTAAATAATAGATACATGTTTCTTTACTTTTGAAAGAGATTATAAATACCACTTCACGTCCGTGACATGTTTAGTTTTTGAGATATACTCTAGATATGCTCAGGGATTATGTGTACAAATTCTCGTTGGCAGCTATGCCCGAACGTACACGCGTAATCTCGCTGCTGTAAAATCATGGAGCTGACGTTGCCGTGTTACGGCAGTTCATTTCTTTATCCAATTCCTAGAGGAGGGGTAGTGTGGTAACAATATCTCCATAACGGTTGGTTTTAGGGCCTTAAAAATGGTTTTAGGGCCCGTAGGGCTTACCGAGTTTTGTTCTTTGCGTCAAGGGGCTTAAAATGAGCTTTGTCTCGTCCTTGTACGACAAATTCGATATTTCCTCTATATTAGACTATTATTTTAAAATATCCCCCGTCGCCCACCCCCCTTTCGAATTGTTTTGAAAATAAAATACAGCCAATGTCCCTCATGGATTATGTGTACGAATTTTGGTTGACAGCTATGCCCAAACCTTCATGCATAATCTTGCTGATGTAGAATCCTGGAGCTGACGTTGCTATTGTTACGGCAGTACATTTCTTTATCCGATTCCTAGAGCAGGGGTAGTGTGGTGCCAATATCTCCATAACGGTTGGTTTTAGGGCCTTAAAACATGGTTTTCGGGCCCATAGGGCTTAGCGAGTTGTGTTCTTTGCGTCAAGGGGCTTAACATGAGGTTTGTCTCGTCCTTGTACGACAAATTCAATATTTCGCCTATATTAGCCTATAATTCATATATCTCCCCTCCCCCTGTCGCCCACCCCTACGAATTTTGGAAATAAAATATAGCCTATAGCACTCAGCGATAATGTATCTTTCTATTAGTGAAAGATTTTTTTAGAATCGGTGCAGTAGTTTCTGAGATTAGCCTCCAGATATAAACAAACTCACAAAATTCGCACTTTCTATTATATTAATAATATAATATAGATAACAATACATATTCACGATATACAAACAAACAAGAAATTCTAACAAATATATTTTAACCGCTAGAATACAAATAGCCGATATATGACGAAGAACTGACGGAATTTCTTTCAGTACAGACTGTAATTACATATTTATTTGAACAAATATTAACCTCATTAGTACAAAGTGACCATGTGATACCACCAGCACGCACCGAGCGACAACTCTGCCACCTGATAACCAATGTTAAACCAGCGAATGGCCATTATATTCACTCCCGTCATATCTATGTTCTTTCTGATGAATAACAGATGATATTATCCACGTGCTCTAATTCCGCATTATTATATCTATTATATTCACAGGGAATGAAGAGGCAGTACGCACGAATGATGGAAGAGGATGCCACTACTGCTACCAGCACCTCGGAATATCGATTCTACCTTCAGCTTCTAGACGAGTGTAATGCCAAGAAGAAGGAACCACCACCACCGTACGTCACAGAGGATGGTAAGGAAAAATATACAATCAAAGGGAAAGGAACATTTGCTAGTTTCTGCACTAGGATGCACTCTTATTATACAATTAAAATCTTATCCGCAGAGTACTTTCCAAGAATATATTCTTTGCTATTTCACAGAACACCGGATAAGAGAGTCTAAGTGATTTATTAGGATGAGGAATTCCGTGCTAGTCATTTCATAGTTGACAATAGCAGAGCAGTCCAACCTTTTCCTGTACTGGGGCGCATCTGACTCTTGACAATGGAGGCGCGATTGCCGTTTGATGATTAAAATAATAATAATAATAATAATAATAATAATAATAATAATAATAATAATAATAATAATAATAATAATATATAAACTTATAGGCCGATGTTGACTGAATATTTAAAAATATATTGTACTTACACAATTAATGTGAAATCAGGCACTGATAGTTCGCTGCAAGTTAAGGAACGTATTGTTTCCTCTTTTTACTATTAAAACTGTAGGTTGGCAATCATTTAGTCATGATCAGAATCATTGTATTAAATAATATTTTCAATTAAAACTGATGTATACTTTTTACAGTTAATGTAATTCATTCTTCAATGAACGTTAAACAAAGTTTAAATGTAAGTTAAAGAAAAGAGCAAATGAAGTGAAGTTATCGATAACTAGCACACAGCTTCTTGCCACGATGCAATCAGAATTCTACTGGGGATTCAGTGAAACTGCTCCGCGGTCGTGAACAGCAGATGCTTTCTAAGAATGTAATAATACTGAGAAGGAAGGATTTTTGAAACATTCACAATGCGGTCGTTTCGTGGAAAGTGTTCTAAGTGGCAAATAGCAAGTGTCAACATATTCACCTCATCCCCCAACTTTTCTCTTTAACGCCTGGCACTTAAGCGGGGATAAAAATCTTCTGAGGTGTCACAATACATGCCTGAGAGAATATTCCGAAATATCAGATGGTGTGGTCTGTGCAATGAGTACAGCTAAAACTAAGAAGAGAAAGAGGTGAATCAATTGTGGAAATGCCAGGGGAAAGTTTAACCATTAATTGTTTGTTCGAAAATAATCCTAAAATTGTTGCTACGATTAAAATTCGTACAATTACATCCGCGTTTTTAACGGCCTCCGTGGCTCAGGTGGCAGCGCGTCGGCCTCTCACCGCTGGGTTCCGTAGTTCAAATCCCGGTCACACCATGTGAGACTTGTGCTGGACAATGCGGAGGCGGGACAGTTTTTTCTCCGGGTACTCCGGTTTTTTCTGTAATATTTCTTTCCAGCAACACTCTCCACTATCATTTCATTTCATCTGACAGTCATTAATCATTGCCTCAAAGGAGTGTGAGAGGCTTCGACAGCCGGCACAACTTCCATCCCCGGTTAAGAGCGTGCAGCTGTGAGATCGCATCCGGGAGATAGTGGGTTCGAATCCCACTGTCGGCAGCCCTGAAGATGGTTTTCCGTGGCTTTCCATTTTCGCACCAGATAAATGCTGGGGCTGTACCTTAATTAAGGCCACGGCCGCTTCCTTCCCATTCCTAGGCCTTTCCTGTCCCATCGTCGACATAAGACCTATCTGCGTCGGTGCGACGTAAAGCAAATAGCGAAAAAAAAATTCCATCCCTGCCCCAGTCAGTAACTGGATAACAGGTTCTAGGTCTTCATTTTCAGATCTGTGTTTGGAGGGTGCTAAAAGAGTAAACCAAGGGCGCCAACGCAACTGCGGGCACCGCGTTGGACAGGGCTGGACTACAGAGTATGTAAATGTATTGTCTGCTAATCTATACATTAGCAGTTTTATTAGTTTCAATATTAATGTGGCTACCAATTTAGTTTCAGGCAGGAATGTTTACATAACTCTCTACCCCTATATGAGTAAGAATTGAGTTACTGGAGTGCAATAGCGAAGAAATCCACATTTAGTTAAATCTATCTTGGCGATAGTATTCGAAATTCAGACTACTGAATATGTGCCCATTTCCGGATTAAGTGACTCCAATGGTAGATCGCCAGCTTACTGATATCAACCTGACCGATGCGATCAATCCAATGTTACATGTAGATGTTCATATAAGCTGACCTCGTGCCAGTACGTTAACACCACGTATATCTTCTGCGGAACAGAATTTCTTCCACCTAGGCTCCTGCGATAATTATGAAAGTGTTAAGTGTGACATAAAACCAACAACATTATATAAGTTAGTAGGTATAATACCCGGCGCTGCCCGTGCATTTTATTGTTTCCTTTAGGTATTTTATTACATGTTAATTATGTGTGAAGAGAATTTTTGTAGATTTCGCTATTATGACGTTGACTGATTAAGAACTATTTTGTAGTTTAGAAGTTATTGTTGTGTTTAATCTCAAGTCTTATAGATTATTTTCTTTCTCGTTAAGTTTGGACATTTTATTCATCACCACTTTTCGCTATGCCTACGCAGCTGAACTGGTACTTCAATGACATCCTGAGTGCCCCAATATAACTTAGCGGCCACGGAAACTATGGATTCGACGCAAATATTGGTCACTTTCGATTATTCTTGTACGTCATTCCCTCCCTCGAAGGTGTTTTACTCCTCCAGTATCATTTTTTGAGGTAGTAATTCGTATTTGTACGAAGTTTGGTTGAGAGCTATTCTGGAGGACACTGTACACACGTACATCTACAATCTAAGTCATTTTCTCTTTCACACATTTTACTTTTAGGATTTGTATTACTTATTTCAAGTGTTTGCTCTTTAAGTTGTTTCAATTGTGACGTTGATTGATTTTTATGAACTCCTTTTAACATTTTTAAATTGAAATATTTTTATGTGTATAATTTTACGTTTTGACCTGTTATTATATTGTTTTGGCTTAAAGTATTTTTTTGAGGCAGGCCGGATTGTCTGGGAAGTAGTTGATCCTTTCCATTAATAACAAAAATAAGTTATAACGTAATGTATTTACGCGTCGCATTATGGATATGATGTACACGATTCCAACTGTCACTGGGGCTCTCACCAATCAGCCGAGCGACGCCAAAAACTGCGTAAACAACATTAATCTCGCTGAATTAGGACATTTTCTCCATCACCCCTCCTGAATCACCACGTTGATGGGTGCTGAACTTGCACTAAAACGCCATCCGGAGTGTCACTGTTCATCTCATTGACACCGGAAAGTATGGATTCGACACTAATATCGGCTGTTTTCGATTATTTTACATATCACCCCCTCCCCAGGGGTAGCTTATCCCTACAGTATCTTTGCGAAATAGTAACTCATATCCGTACCGAGTTTGCTTGAGAGCTGTGATGAGGTATGACATCCAAATTAAAGGCGTCCGGATGTCAGTATTCATCTAAGCGACCTCGAAAACTATGGATTCGACAGTAATATTCGTCGTTTATCGATTATTTTGTAGTATCACCCCCTCCGCCAGCGGTGCTAAGGGTTGTCTTACCCCACGTATTTTTTTTCCAGATAGTATAGTAAGTCATGTGTGCACCGGTTTTAGTCGAGAGCTTTGCTGGAATATAACACATACATCCATAATCTCGGTCATTTACGACATTCTTTTCCCACCCCCTCTCATCCTCCATTCCGACTGGGCCTGAATTATGAGGTAAACGGCATCCAGAGAGTCAAGGGGGTTAGGGGAGTCCTGCCCCCTCAGTCATTTCAGTCATGTTTGTTTGTTTGTTTGTTTGTTTGTTTGTTTGTTTGTTTGTTTGTTTGTTTGTTTGTTTGTTTGTTTGTTTGTTTGTTTGTTTGTTTGTTTGTTTGTTTGTTTGTTTGTTTGTTTGTTTGTTTGTGTGAACGCTATGCTGGAACATACATTCATCCATAATCTCGGTTACTTTGGATATTTTCTTTTTCACCCCTTCTCACCCCCGTGCCGATGCAGGTGAACTTGGTCTTTAAAGATATCTGGAGTGTCAATATTCATCTCAGTGATGCCGAAAAGTATGGTTTCTACTTTAATATTCGTCGTTTCTTATTACTTTTATACTTCATCCCTTTTCCACTTCCGCTTAGGGGGTGCATACACATAAATTCTGGACGTTTTTCAGCACTTCTCACCCCCATGTCGATGGGAACTGAACTTAAACTTAAACGACATGCGGAGTGTCACTGTTCATCTCAGCGACCACGAAACCTATTTTTTCGACACTATTTTCGATTATTTTTATATATGCCACCCCCTCCCGACCACAACCCCCACAGTGTTTTTTTCGAGACAGTCATATATGTATCAGAATCTCTTCTTGGCCTACTGTAGCTTACATTTACGCATGAGCCTACTTCGAACACCAGGCGTGTATTCTACTGCTAAATCCTTGAGCTGACGTTGCTATGGTTCATGCTTGTTATTTTTTCATCCCATTCCTAGAGCGGGGTAGTGTGATGCCAATGTCTCCAAAACGGCTGGTTCTAGGCCCTTAAAACATGGTTTTCGGGGCCCGTGGAGCCTTTTACGTTTTTGTTCTGCGCGTCGTGAAGCTTAAAATGAACTTTGTCTTTTGCCTATATTAGCCTATGTTAATGTGCTTAATGGCCTAAATCTACGAAATGGAGAGGGATGTTAAAACTTCTTGTAGATGGAGTTACCCGCAGGGTCCTAAAAGGTAAGTATACAAAATTCAGTTCAGATTGGTGGAACGGTATGGATTTGTATAAGGAACAGACAGACAGACAGACAGACAGACAGACAGACAGACAGACAGACAGACAGACAGACAGACAGACAGACAGACAGACAGACAGACAGACAGACAGACATTCTATTTTATATATATAGAAGATATATATAGATATCATCATAATCATCTCCTCAACTCATAGGTCGGTATACAACATGGAAGTAGTGTACTGGCTGCATTCTTCCAGGCAGTTGTTTGGCTTCATAATGTCGTCCATTTATTGACGAATGCTCTTCCTCTGGGTTACTGCCTTTAACACGTCCTTCCAGCAGCGTGAAGCACAAATTGGTGTGTCTTATCAAGTGGCAGATAAGTTCAGTTTTCATTTTTCCTTGAAGGCATCAACAAGGTGTACCTTCCTTGTATTTGAAGGGACACTCCCTCATTTATTTTCCTTTCTTCCCACGATATGCTCAGTATACGCCTCCAGCACCACATCACAAATACCCTTAGTCTCTCATTCTCAGTCTTTCTGAGAGTCCATGTTTACAACATGAATGTAGTTCATGTGTCTATAAATCCCTGACCGACCTCGATAGTTGCAGTCGCTTAAGTGCGACCAGTATCCAGTATTCGGGAGATAGTGGGTTCGAACCCCACTGTCGGCAACCCTGAAGATGGTTTTCCGTGGTTTACCATTTTCACACCAGACAAATGCTGGGACTGTCCTTTAATGAAGGCCACGGTTATGTGTGGTGTGTTGGGGACAGCACAAACACCCAGCACCCGAGCCAAGCGAATTAAATATTTACGGTTAAAATCTCCGACCCGGCTGGGAATCGAACCCCGGGACCCTCTGGACTAAAGACAAGCACGCTAACCCTTTAGCCATGGAGCCGGACGTGAAATTCTCTTCAGCCATTTTCTCGTGATGCGCGTACAGACAGACAGACAGACAGACAGACAGACAGACAGACAGACAGACAGACAGACAGATAGACAGACAGACAGACAGACAGAGATAACGGAAAATGAAAAAATGTAGTTGCATGTTACTGTGGAGACGACCGATAAACAAATACGATTCATTTTAATTCCCGAGCAATGTACAGACAAAATTCTTTTTATATCCGTAGATTATCCCTATCTATGTCTATCTGGGAAATTAATATTTTAGCTTTAACAGTGGCAAATTGCATTCCAATAGCATTGAAGTGCTAGCCCAAAATACTGCTTTAAAATTTAAGAAATCGAACTATATTCCTAGGTATTTTCAGTATGTGTTGAGAACTAAAAATAGTAATACGGCAATTTCCAGCAACAGAACAGTGTTGTGCATGGTATTGTTATTTTCTCCTGAAATATTTTCTACTTATTTATAATGTTCAACATTTCTGTCAGTACTATTTCTCCTGTAGGTCGGCTACGTGGATAAATGGTTAGCTTGATCCTAGGGGTCTCGGGATTGATTCCCGGCTGGGTCTGGACTTTTAAGCTTACTTTGCTAATTCTTCTGGTTTGGGGGCTGAGTGGTTGTGTCGTCCTCAGTATTGTAATTCATCTTAAGTCGGACCCCATCCTCACAGACGCTCAAGTCGCCCATGGGACGTCGTCTCGAAAAACCTGCACCAGGCCTCTTCGAAGGTCACATGCAATTATTATTATTATTATTATTATTATTATTATTATTATTATTATGGAGTGCGGCCTCGGAAGATCCTGGTGGAGGTCTTTCGAGTTGATGCCGTATAGGCGACCTATGCGTTTGTGAGAATGGAGCTCTGCCTATGATGGTTTCTAATATGAAGACGGCAAACATATCCAGCCCCCGATCCACTGGAATTAACCAATGATAGTTAAAACCCCCGACCCGCCCATCAATCGAACCCGTGACTCCAAGAACTAAATACCAGCACACTAACCATTTAGCGATGGAGCCGAACTTCTTGTTCTACCGCTTTTCCCACACCTACGGGGTCGCGTGTGCGAACTGTGTCGCACATGTGGATGTGACCCTGTTTTACGGCTGGATGCCATTCCTGATGCCAACATTATATGGAAGGATGTAATCACTATTGCTTGTGTCTGTCGTGATTGGTAGTGTAGTGTGTTGACTGAATATGAAGAGGAAAGTGTTGGAACAAACACAAACACCCAGTCCCCGAGCCAGAAGAATTAATCAAACACGATTAAAATCCCCGACCCGGCCGGAAATCGAACCCAGGACCCTCTGAACTGAAGGCATCAATGCCGACCATTCAGCCAATAAACATGAAGCCGATTATTATCATGCTGATTATTATTATTATTATTATTATTATTATTATTATTATTATTATTATTATTATTATTATTATTATACCGGGAGGTACATCTCTACGCCGCACATTTAAATATTGAGCCAATTAGAACTCCTCTACGGGAGAAACACTGAACTTGGAACTAGACCTACTTAAACTTTTCCTCAAAAGATGTCACTACCGTAATTTTGTGATTATGAAGTTGCCAGTACTGTGTGAATTTCGAAATGTTTTGTTTTCCATTGATCAAGAAGTGTGGACATTCTCTCATAGATCTCACTACACAAACTATGATCATGGACCCTGGTGAGAAGTGAAAGAATCTTTTTTGAATAAATTATTTTTCTTTACTAAATTTTGTTCATTCATCTTTGGGTTGGCAATATTTATCTTTTATTTCTGCCAGTTTTGAATTCAGCCAATCCCTAATTTCTGTAATTAATTTTCAATCTATCACGTATTTCTTCTTCGATTTTGAGTGTAACTTTTGATGTTAACCAATTAAACGCCGCGGGTGTGTCTTGATTATTCAGGAAAGGTCTCGAACCTTCCCCGAGGGTTGATAAACTGCGGATTTTTACGTCTCTTGGCCACTTGATCAACATCTAACTAAGTGTGTGTATGTGAAGCAGGAGGCGGGAGGTGCCTCTTTCATCAGGCGGCAGTACTTCGACAAGGTGTGGCCACTTAACATCTTCACCTTTTGCTAGCTCCGCAGTTTAACCCGAGGGATAGGTCTGAAAGTTTTCCATGTAGCCTACTTTTCTAAATATGTAATGTTTGCCGGCTTATGTGAAACTTAATAAAACCTTTAACTGTAAATCGGGGATAGAGAGTACTATACCTTCTCGAGCTCCCCTTCATATTGGTTTGAGGTGACTATGTTTCGTAACTGGTTTTCTTCTTTTCTGTAATGTCTTAAATTATTCTTATACGAGTCACCTCCATAGTTTGGGAATAGCCCCTGTTTCATCGGCCTAGTGCCTTTCAGGTTTTAGAATGAGTATTTAGGAGTGCAAGTACACGACTCCATTCATTTTGGTATATCGGGGCATTTACTTAACCTGTTCTTTTTCCGCTAAGGCCCAGTAGGTTGGGTACAAGATACCCCCGTGTCGTTTTTGTAAGTTGTGCCTTGATGGCAATTAATGGTAAAGTGTGGTATTGCCTTTAAGAGGCTTGAAACACTGAGAGTGTGTGAGCTCTTTTCAAATGTTGTAAAGGTGCCTCTGGGAGGCTTGACATTGACATTTTGGGAGCATGTGCTCCAGGCATTAGGGGATTTCTGCCCTTGCATTAAAATTTGTGCTTTGGTAAAACTGAGCTAAGAGCTCAAAGTTGTAAAACTAAGGGCGCGTAGCCCAAGAGTGTAAATATCACTAAAATTGGGATCTTTCTTGTCTTGTTTCTAGTTTGTCATTGTACTTGATATATTATTGTGTTCACTTAGTGAAAGATTGTTAAGTTTGAAATGCTAAAAAAGGAAAGAAAATATAACCTTGTTACAGTTTTAAAATTAACTTTGATTTGGTAGTTAGACCATTCACTCCGGCACCTTCTTTCACCTCTGCTGATCCACCAACCACGGTAACAATTATTATTATTATTATTATTATTATTATTATTATTATTATTATTATTGCTCCTGTAGATCATTTCTAGTAAAACTAGTAAAACTAAATTCAGTGTGTTGGCGGTTGTGTTAGTAATGGGGGAGACCAGTCAAAACTTCGTACCCGCTTGCAGCATGTGAGATCATTCTGGAAGGGTAACCCTCTTCGAGATAAGAGAGAAAGGTAGAAGTACTGATGTTGGTTTCCAACTCGCTGTTTACCTAAGTGAGCTAGTTTCCAATTTAGCTCTTTTTAAACTGTTTAACGACGCATTAACACACGTATGTTTTAATGACACTGCGAAAGGATATTATTAAATCTGGGAATATAGCAGTCATGACCTTAGTTAAAATAAAGCCCAATCACATACGTGGAAATCACGAAAAGGACTTAGGACTGCCGACGGCTGGGTTGAACCCAATGTCTTCTAAATGCAAGCCTATAGTTACACGGTTCGTACCGCTATACCACTTCGCGCGGTGTATGGGTTTGCCTTATAACTGGTCTATGCCCCTTAATGCGCCGTTTTCTGACATTTTAACTTCAGAGCAGAAATCTCAATTATGATGCATTTTTTAAATCTATCCTTTTAAAAAATGTACATCACAGTTGAGATGTCCGACTCGTTGGCTGAATGGTCAGCGTACTGGCCTTCGGTTCAGAGGGTCCCGGGTTCGATTCCCGGCCGTGTCGGGGATTTTAACCTTAATTGGTTAATTCCAATGGCCCGGGGGCTGGGTGTTTGTGCTGTCCTCAACATTCCTGCAACTTACACACCACACATAACACTATCCTCCACCACAATAACATGCAGTTACCTACAAATGGCAGATGCCACCCACCCTCATCGGAGGGTCTGCCTTACAAGGGCTGCACTCGGCTAGAAATAGCCACACGAAATTAAATTAACAGTTGAGATGTCTGCTCTGAAGTTAAATGTTTGTTTTAATCTATCCTTGGATGTTAGGCCCCTATAAACAACAAGCAGAAAACATCAAATCTATAGTTTTGAAGGAAATAGTTAATGCTCGAGTAGCTGATAATTCGAATTCTTGTTCCCAGCATATTTTCAGCTCCTCCGACTTGGGCAAAATCGTTATTTTTTATAAAGTGTGGACATTCCAATGGTAGGCATACAATGTAGTTTATTTCTCTCCTGCCAGGATTGTTCTTCGGTCAGACTGAATACCTACCAGAATTTGTCAGTCAAGCAGACAATCTTACGTACCGCAGTTTATTTATTCCTAGACACGCCACATTCCGTATGTTATTCCGTAGAACTCTGCCCTAAATTTTCTGAGTTGTATTTATTTCCTCTCTGTCCGTCTTCAAAGGCTTCCTCTCCAGCGTAGTAAATTCTTTAGTGAAGCATTCCAACCAATCTGTCAACTACATTCCGTTTGGATATAAACATTTAATAAACGTTTTGGCAGACGCTTTCGTGTATTAGGACATGTATGTTCACTTTAATATTGATCTGAATATCGGAAGGCATTCACTTGACGTTTTAATGACGTAGTGGAGAAATCCTTATTAGTAAGAAAGACATAGCTTATTTTAACAGCACGAAGTTATGATTTATAGCTACCGGGCGAGTTGGCCGTGCGCGTAGAGACGCGCGGCTGTGAGCTTGCATCCGGGAGATAGTAGGTTCGAATCCCACTATCGGCAGCCCTGAAAATGGTTTTCCGTGGTTTCCCATTTTCACACCAGGCAAATTCTGGGGCTGTACCTCAATTAAGGCCACGGCCGCTTCCTTCCAACTCCTAGGCCTTTCCTATCCCATCGTCGCCATAAGACCTATCTGTGTCGGCGCGACGTAAAGCCCCTAGCAAAAAAAAAAAAAAAGATTTATAGCTGCCTCGGTGTATCAGTGGTAGGGTATCACTCATGATCCCAAGTTCGTGGATAATTCAAAATATATATTTCAAAACCTCATTGGACACTTCGCGGCCGGGGAGCATCTACTGAGCTATCCTTAAATGGAAGCTTAAGTGTTCTGGAAAAGTGAAAAAAAAAAACCTTACCTCACAGATTTTTAAATTTAAAAGCTTTTCTGGGGACGTTCTAATATTGTCCAACGCAACAGTGTTTTTGTCATTTCAACCCATATTTCCAGGTTTGCTGGTGAGTGCGTCAACTATTTCAATTAGGATAATGACACAGAATAGAACTAGATTCGGAAGAAAATACCTTCTAATTTCATATTTAATTTCTGGAAAGAATCAGTCCCGTACTGCTACATTGCCACTGGGGTAGAAGATAATTAGGCCCTAATCATGAATGCCTACAGTTTTCAATATTCCAAACAGTTCATGCAAAAATCCATGATGAAATGATTATAAATATAATATAGTCACCAGTGACGAGTTCGTACAATTCTGCTCAGGTTGTATCCCACAGGAGGGTGGAGCGAAAAAAGGGGAACATGAGGTGAAGAACTCAGGCAATGTGCTCAAGGTCATGTATTCTGTGGAAACTTACAGATTTATTCCAAATTTTAGACTCGTAAAAGGATTTGTTTGATTGACTGTACAGTTGAAGGTGTGCCGTAAAACTGCCTCTGACTAGTTATATGTTGCCTAATGGCAACAGTATGCAGTAGAGGGTTTTAACAAGTAGCTGAGATGCTCCGAAATTTACAAGGGTTAATTTAGAAAGTATACAACATCCGGACCTCGTAAGCTCAAAATATTTACAAAATAGAATAAGTATTTACAAAATGGAATACAACTCACTTTTTGAGAGGAACAGTCTTAACCTTTGAACCGAAGGTCTTCAAAATCTTGCAAGGGGGAGAAAACCCCTTCGGGAGTTTAAGAATTTATTGAAATAAACCTCGGCTTCCAGTTTTACAATATACCGGGGATCGAACCCCGGGAGTTCACTTTACATTAGAGTAAACCCTTGTGGGCTATGAATTTCTATGCATGACCACATCGTTCATAATCACAGTTGAAGCAGTTGGTACATTGCTGCACAATTACCTTTAAATATCTAATTATATATATTACCCTCAAGAAGAATATACATTGTCAGAGGCATAAGGCCCACACTACTGGGCCATAACAAGTGAAAGAAGATTACATTTGTAAGACAGAAGGTAAACAATGAAAAGGAGGCGGAAACACAAGCGCCCTGAATTAATTTTTAGAGAGGAGACCTGAGTGGGCGAAAACCCTATGGTACAGGGGGATTATTAAGAAGAAAATAAATTTAAAGCCGAAAAACGTGTAGAAATGTAGAATGTTAGAAAACTTAGTCACACCACATTAATTTTGGGGCGTTATAACGTGGGTAACCACTCGTGCTTCCTTACATTTCAACTATTTCCCATACCGAAATTAAAATATGGAAGTCCAAAGACTGAAATTTACATTATTATTTTAAAAATGAGAGAGCCCTTCCTTTTATTTGTGCGAAAAAGCCAGCGTCCTTGCAATTACATACTAAGGGGAACGTAGAAAAAATTCCCTAGCTTCACACACACTAGATTCACTTAATACAATTGACTGTCATGCCTTGTATATAAAGATGACATGACGCCGAAATGCCAGCCTCTCATCTCCCGGAAGATATGCCCTCTATCCTCTGTCCTAGAACACACAATAACACCGCCGCAAGATCAGACAACTGCGTTCCTTATATAGTGGTTAGGCAGAATAATCTAGATGTTTCAAATAAGCACCCTTTTTGTCGGGTTAAGGGATTTTAACATCAACATTTATGATAGGATTATCAACTTGATATTACTCCTCTAGATGTGCGGGTTAATTAAATGGCAGTTCTGATAACTTCGGAGAATTGAAATATAAGCAATAGAAGGTATACAGTTCGTACACCATACAAATACAAACATTCTTCATGACTAGTAATGTGATCTGAACCCCAGATTGCGCTAAAATAGATATATCAGAGACATCAAGCCTTCGAAGGGAAAATCTACAACGATTTCACAAAGATCTCAATGTTTACTAAAGATGGGTGCATAGTTGGAGAAGACACAACTTTATCTTCGCGGAGCCTTACTTATGGTAAAGTTAATAATAATAATAATAATAATAATAATAATAATAATAATAATAATGTTATTGATATACGGTACCATATAACATGCTTAGTGACATTTAAATGTTCGACATCCCTCTGGAACCCAGATTGAAATTTATTACATTCAGAATGGTGGAGGAATACGAGGTACGACAATCTTATAGAGAAAGCCAGATTAATGTGATATGTGCAACGGTGTCGTTGTTTAGTGGAAGATTTTGGTGAGGGTGGTTATTGTTGTAAGGGAAATTATAACTAGGAAACTATCCTCTATTAACTTTAATAATTACCGAGCGAGTTGGCTGTGTGGTTAGAGCCGTATATCTGTATGTTTGCATTCTGGAGATGGTGTGTTCGAAATCCAACATCGGCACCACTGAAGAGGTTTTTCCATCGTTTCCCATTTTCACCCCAGACAATGGTCTGGGCTGTACTTCATCTGACCAATTCCTTCCCAATTCTAGTCCTTTCCTACCCCACCGCCACCTAAAACTTATCTTACCGTAACGCTAAACTACTAGCCGCTCTTTTACCAGTAATTAGAAATGAAACAGGAAGATGGCTTTCAATCCATCGAAAATCGAATGTATCTAAGAAAGAAAGGGAAAGACCATGAAGTGTGTGGAAATGAAATACTCCCTGGGCCTCGCAAATTTAATACCGGTTAGGTAGGAACAGAATAAGAGTTTATGACCGAGTGTCGGGTAGGAAAGATGAAAATGGCAGCCTGGGACTAGCAAGGGGTTAAGCTAGGGGGCTCATGTTCGTCAACCTATGTTCTCAATTTGAGAGTCAATACCCTATGACAGGCAGAGGATACCGTTGATGTATTTTAGGCCCCTCCTCACAAGACTTTTGAATATAAGAGTTTCTCGGGTACTAAGTTGTTTAATGGTCCTGGTGTCTTTTCCTCTTCAGGTACCATATTTCTTCTTCGTCTTCTTCGCCCATAGTTGCGACTTTGTACGAATAGCTGGCGGAAGTGTAGTATGGTTACGGACAAAGGAATGCAGATCTGAAGACCTAAAAGCTCCACCTGGAACCAGAAAACTCAGCGTTATAATCATGATATCAAAATTCACGAAAAACAACAAGCTTGCTTTACGCTGAAAGTAGCTCGTAGCTGTTCGTGAAAGTTAATAACAATGTTATTGTTTTTACGTCTCACTAAATGTTTTTTGACGGCTTTCGGAGATTCGTGAATGTTGATATCATTGCTACAGCTTTAGGTATAGTCCGTGACATTGGCGTAATTTAAGCATTTTGACTGAAGGTTTCAGGGATTACCAGGGAGTCCGTGGTACTTCCCTTTTGCTGATGGTGATGCTTGTTGTTTAAAGAGGCCTAACATCTAAGGTCATCAGCTCCGGCTTCCCTTTTGAGAGCAATTTGCAACCACAACATTATTCCTAATATTCTCTATGTTCCCTATAATATTCTACTTTAATTACTTCAATTTAATAACCAAACACCTGTAAAGTAAAGGTCTTTCACACAGAATTAAAAAATAAACCTTATTCAAATATATTTGTTACTTGGCCTGTCTTTATCCGTGAAATTAAAAAACAAACAGGCAACGTGGATAAAAAACTTTCCTTTAATTTACGTAATCTGATCAAGTCGTATTTTTACACAAAATGAAGTCTTCTTTTTCGATTTGAATTAAACTCCTTAATTACTTTACGAAATGGCAATATCAACATTCTTTTTGATAGCCAAAAAGCCAAAGAGGGTAACCTCTCCCGAGCGATAGTGTTTCTGGAGTGCTGTGTTTATGTGTTTCTAAACGCCGGCGAGCATGAAATATACCTCTAACAGGTTGCTGAATTCATAGGAACTGTAAACAACAAATGGAAAATTTCAAAACTGAGAGTGAACACACTTTTCAAATACTTCTCTATAAAAACGGCAGCTCTTTCTTGGATATATTTGTTTTTAATTCTTCTATTTAAAAATAAAATAGAGCGCATACACAAGACGTTTATAGTTCAAAATTTAAAATTTAAAAATATTCTGTATTTTACACTGGCCACATCTTCTTCGTTTCCATTTGGAACTCTGCTTAAATAGTTGAGAACATCCAAGTTATTTTCTTGAAGGCAGGTCTCTATTTCTTGTTTATGTAAAATATGTCTATAACCGGAAACCGCATTGTAGCTTTGTCGAGTATTGTCGCACTCTCTCAATTGAAGCTTTACCCCCACCGCCAAATTACTCCGGATTGTTATTTTTTCTTGGCAACTTTACTGCTTGCTTCAAATCCACACTTTTCTGCTACCTTCGTGCAGTGATTGAAAAATATTGAGTAAAAACTCATCAGTTCTGAATGATCATAACACTTCAAGTAACTTACCCTTTCCTTGATTGGTTTTATAACTTTGTAGATCACACTGCTGGATTGTAGGCTCTTTGAAAATGAGTCACACTGCTTTAGAAGTCTTCTGAGTAAAATCAAATCAAATAACAAGTTGAAATCGTCCATGCTTTTCGACAGAGCATTGGCTTATATAAATTTCTTGTAGAGCCGACCAAGTGGCTTCAAAGTTATCTGGCAAATATTATATACCTATTTACGACGTAAAATTGTGTTAGTCAAGTCAGAAGGAGCCTCCGTGGCTCATGCGGCAGCATGCCGGCCTCTCACCGCTGGGTTCCGTGGTTCAAATCCCGGTCACTCAACGTGAGATTTGTGCTGAACAAAGAGAAGGCGCGACAGGCCTTTCTCCGTGTACTCCGGTTTTCACTGTTATCTTTCATTCCAGCAACACTCTTCAATATCATTTCATATGTCAGTCATTAATCATTGCCCCAAAGGAGCGCAGCCAGCACATTTTCTATCATCGCCGCTAGAAGCGGGCTTCATTCATTCCGTCCCTGACCTGGTCGAATGACTGGAAGCAGGCTGTGGGTATTCAGTCAAGTCTGAAAAATATTTCTAGATAAAGATATTTTCTTACATAACCAAACCAAACTAAACCCCATGGCGCAACAGTCCCGAAGGGCCATGGCCTACCAAGCGACCGCTGCTCAGCCCGAAGGCCTGCAGATTACGAAGTGTCGTGTGGTCAGCACGACGGATCTTCTCGGCCGTTATTATTGGCTTCCTAGACCGGGGCCTCCATCTCACAGTCAGATAGCTCCTCAATTGTAATCACGTAGGCTGAGTGGACCTCGAACCAGCCCTCAGATGCAGGTAAAAATCCCTGACCTGGCCGGGAATCGAACCCGGGACCTCCGGGTAAGAGGCAGGTACGCTACCCCTACACCGTGAAGCCGGCTTCCTTTACATAAAATGTTGTAATAAACACTAATGCAAACTAGCACTTATTCAACCTAAGAAAATATACAGTAGAGAGTTTAATTACCATTTAACTATTAAATATTGAAGAATGCAGCAAAACAAAACAGCTGCTCACGCTATAAATTTTAATTCAAGTGCTCGCGCAAATGACACATGTCATCCATTCTAATTCCCTCATTCTACCTTAAGTATTACTTTATGTATTTTAGAGGTCGTTTTATCTATTAAATAGCGGCATCATTTATATTTATTTTTGAAAGTAATACCGGGAACTACAAACAATCCGTTGAAGATTATGACAAAACTTCAAAGAAATGTACAACTCTTTACATTTCTCTGTGTCTTCAACCACATTCACAGGCTCTTTCTTCTCAACATATTCGGAAAACCATGGTCCTTCTTATAAACGACTAAAGCATTGATTCCACCAACGTTCAACAAATCAAAAAATACTTTCAATTGCCAGCGTCGACAGCTTCTAGAAACATCATACTCTCCACACATTATGTCCAGGATATCCACTGGAAATTTTGTTTTGTTGTAGAATGTTGTAGGTGCTAGTTTCTTTTTCTCCCTTGTGTCTTTGTCGATTTCCCTTTTCTCATGTGACGCGGACAGCAGTAGAATAACTTTGTCTTTCTTTGGCAAGTATGAAACTACACAAGCATGCTTTGTAAATGCAAACTACCGGGCGAGTTGGCCGTGCTGTTAGGAGCGCGCAGCTGTGAGCTTGCATCCGGGAGATAGTGGGTTCGAATCCCATGGTTTTCCTTGGTTTCCCATTTTCACACCAGGCAAATGCTGGGGCTGTACCTTAATTAACGCCACGGCCGCTTCCTTCCAACTCCCAGCCCTTTTCTATCCCATCGTCGCCATAAAGCCTCTCTGTGTCGGCGCGACGTAAAGCCACTAGCAAAAAAAATGTGAATACAAACTCTTTTATTTATTTTCACGGTGCCAACGTGCGTATTTTTGTTCTCCTATAACTGCGCTGCAGTTCGACCTGAAGTAGGAAATCAATTATCACCAGAGTTGAAGATAGGCCGTGCTAGTCGCATTGCGACAGCATGTGATGAGTTGCTGAGTTGAAAGGGGCCATCCGGTTGTTTGCTGGCATAAATTTCCATTATTATTGTGTGATTATGTTGTGCATCAACTAGGGAAAGAATGTTCACCCTGAACTTGGCAGGTTTACTGCCTAAAAGGCAGTTTGTGCGAAATGCTATCAATGCTCATCAACGCACAGGAATTCTCTGGGCTTGAAACACTTTTGACAGCTCCTCACAAACATATCAAATATGTCTTCGATCAGTGCAAGCTTGTCTACTGCCTTCCGTTCTTCCCTGCTGTTGATGTCATCAGAACGTATGCATCTCATAAGGATTAATCTACCAATACTCACTGTAACGTAGATAGCTTTACAGCCAATACCCTATTCCATGTCCCTTAATTTTGTTACGTCATTGTGATCTGCCTTCAGCAATCCAGCAAAAGAGAAAATGCCCAGCAGAGCTGTATTTTCAAATGCATCAGTGCGATTTGCATTCTGCATCTCGGAAAATGATTCTTTACCTTCTAAATGTACAAGTTTGTCGAATTTATTATCAACTGAATAATACTGTCTTCCGGTAAATCACTCCAAGTACTGTAACTGAGTGATCACAGGATTTCTTGCTGAGCCTTGAAGTCGAGGTAACTGCAGAGGAGGAATAATACTATGGCTTCTTGCATGGGAATGTGCTAAAAGTGGCCTCTTATACAACTTCAAACCATTCTATGCACCACATTAATTTCTCTGTTGTCTCCTATCTTGATATGTTTACTCTTAACTTGATTGGTAGAAATTCTGGTTCACTATTGGTTTCTTGCTGTGTCCGTATCGTGTTCACTCAATTCACGATTATCTTCGTCTTCATTATAATCTGAACCCTCCTATAGATCACATTCCGAAATTTCCTCATCCAGCCATTGCCGAATTTGGTCGTTATTTTCCGGTGAAATGAAAACCATATCAAAGGTTACTTTCACTGATTATGGTCCGAAAGGAAAATAATGAGGGAATGAATGAAATGTACATCGACAGAAGAAACTACATTTAGGGTTTTTGCAAATAATGATTGTAACATCGCCGCACTAACCCAGATAAAATAGAAAAGATCAAGAAATGCCGTGCCTTTAGTGAATATGTGTTGCAATGAAAGAACGCACAAGGAAATCACAAGACATCTCCGTCAGTCAATTATTGACAACTGTTACATACGTGTTCCTGACCTTCAGATGGGTGGTGGCTTTGGTTTCAGTGGGTCCTAAGATAGATTCCCGGCGGTTCAGAAATTTTAATAGTAAATTGTTAATTCACTTGTCTTGGGGTCTAGCCCTCCGCTGGCAGAGGTGGCAAAGAAAAAAAGAAAGTGCATGCAAAATTTCGGGGAAAAAAATACTAAGATGAAAATATACGCATATTAACCACATACCTTGTTTAATAGTGGAAACCCAACTTTGAAGTGGTCTGAAGACAATATATATATATCGTCTAATCATTTTTTCAATGGAAGAATGGCACAGGAGACACTTCATGATATGATATGACCATGGTCAACTTTAGCATATATTATTGAAATGCCCGACTCGTTGGCCGAATGGTCAGCGTACTGGCCTTCGGTTCAGAGGGTCCCGGGTTCGATTCCCGCCCGGGTCTGGGATTTTAACCTTAATTGGTTAATTCCAATGGCCCGTGGGCTGGGCGTTTGTGCTGTCCTCAACATCCCTGCAACTCACACACCACACATAACAATATCCTCCACCACAATAACACGCAGTTACCTACATATGGAAGATGCCGCCCACCCTCATCGGAGGGTCTGCCTTACAAGGGCTGCACTCGGCTAGAAATAGCCACACGAAATTTTTTATTGAAATAAACATTTTAATTAGAATAATTATCTTTACCTCAGTGCTAATTGGGTCTTTGGGAGGGTTAAACCAAAGTTCCCTACGAAAACTAATAGCTTATTCTTCTATTAATCATATTGAGTTGAATAATTGAATTGAGAAGAGATTATTTATCATTTTCAGTTTATGGAACTTGAAGTTAACGAGGTTGTATTTGTTGGTGAGGGGATATTGTATAAGAAAATGTAATAATTTATAATAGCGAATAAGATAAGGGTGGATGAAAATGCAAAGAATAAAATTAATCAATTTATAGGCAAATATAGTTGTAAATTGAATTTTTAATCATTTAGGGTTTAATGTTAGCCCTGTAAATAATGGATATCTTTGAATGAATCCAGCTATAATTGCAAATACTGCTCCTATAGATAAAACATAGTGGAAATGGGCAACGACATAATATGTGTCGTGTAAAATAATGTCAATTGAGGAATTGGCTAATACAACTCCTACTAACAAAATAAATCTTAATAAAATCAATGCTAATCTCACTTCATAAGAAATTGTCTGAGCAACACCTCGCACATTAGTCCTCTGTATGTCTACCCGTTAGTCTCATATCCTGAAACTTGCTCAGTGATGAGGTGAGATGAATTTATATTGCAGTTTACACTGACTGACAGAGCAAATGCAACACCAAGAAGGAGTTGTCAGAACTTTATGCCAATTGCAGGGTAGACTGACGTCACTGAGGCATGCTCATGATGTGAAATGCGCCGCTGTGCTGCGCACGTAGCGAACGATAAATGGGACACGGCGTTGGCGAATGGCCCACTTCGTACCGTGATTTCTCAGCCAACAGTCATTGTAGAACGTGTTGTCGTGTGCCACAGGACACGTGTATAGCTAAGAATGCCAGGCCGCCGTCAACGGAGGCATTTCCAGCAGACAGACGACTTTACGAGGGGTATGGTGATCGGGCTGAGAAGGGCAGGTTGGTCGCTTCGTCAAATCGCAGCCGATACCCATAGGGATGTGTCCACGGTGCAGCGCCTGTGGCGAAGATGGTTGGCGCAGGGACATGTGGCACGTGCGAGGGGTCCAGGCGCAGCCCGAGTGACGTCAGCACGCGAGGATCGGCGCATCCGCCGCCAAGCGGTGGCAGCCCCGCACGCCACGTCAACCGCCATTCTTCAGCATGTGCAAGACACCCTGGCTGTTCCAATATCGACCAGAACAATTTCCCGTCGATTGGTTGAAGGAGGCCTGCACTCCCGGCGTCCGCTCAGAAGACTACCATTGACTCCACAGCATAGACGTGCACGCCTGGCATGGTGCCGGGCTAGAGCGACTTGGATGAGGGAATGGCGGAACGTCGTGTTCTCCGATGAGTCACGCTTCTGTTCTGTCAGTGATAGTCACCGCAGACGAGTGTGGCGTCGGCGTGGAGAAAGGTCAAATCCGGCAGTAACTGTGGAGCGCCCTACCGCTAGACAACGCGGCATCATGGTTTGGGGCGCTATTGCGTATGATTCCACGTCACCTCTAGTGCGTATTCAAGGCACGTTAAATGCCCACCGCTACGTGCAGCATGTGCTGCGGCCGGTGGCACTCCCGTACCTTCAGGGGCTGCCCAATGCTCTGTTTCAGCAGGATAATGCCCGCCCACACACTGCTCGCATCTCCCAACAGGCTCTACGAGGTGTACAGATGCTTCCGTGGCCAGCGTACTCTCCGGATCTCTCACCAATCGAACACGTGTGGGATCTCATTGGACGCCGTTTGCAAACACTGCCCCAGCCTCGTACGGACGACCAACTGTGGCAAATGGTTGACAGAGAATGGAGAACCATCCCTCAGGACACCATCCGCACTCTTATTGACTCTGTACCTCGACGTGTTTCTGCGTGCATCGCCGCTCGCGGTGGTCCTACATCCTACTGAGTCGATGCCGTGCGCATTGTGTAACCTGCATATCGGTTTGAAATAAACATCAATTATTCGTCCGTGCCGTCTCTGTTTTTTCCCCAACTTTCATCCCTTTCGAACCACTCCTTCTTGGTGTTGCATTTGCCCTGTCAGTCAGTGTATATGGCCGGATGCCCTTCCCGATGACAACCACAGTTGAGAAGCTAATGGAAATGAAATGAATGATGGTGAATGTAATTGGGTAAGTAGCTCTAGCCTACAAATAGGAGCTGTACCTGGAATTTTCCTGGAAGTCAAAATGGAAAATCACGGAAAATAATTCTCAGGAAAGCCGACGGCGGGGATCGAAGTCGCGCGTCTTCCTAATGCAGAGCTGTACCGCAACTACTCCGCTCGGTACACATTAGTCCACTATTATGAAATATATGTACAGAAAGTTACTTTCAATGGCGTTTTGATTTCATTTTGTGTCTTAGTTCGTCAAAAAGTGGAACAATTAATCAAAGAATATTGACAGCAGTTGAACCCATACTACGCACAAATAACATAAATATTCTACTGGGTGTGTTTCAGGATCAAAGTTTGACGGGAACAGTGGCCCTTGACTAATATTACGAACGGGAATAATAGTCGTAGTTCCGGAACTGTTATTACTTACGTTGGATCTATTCTGTCGCTGCCAGTGTCACTTGTGTGATTGTTGCTCTCAGATGATCTGGAGAAAGAATTTTCGACTTCAGAATCACATACACTAAAATCCGGCTCTTCCTTGTCCGTATTATCCAATATTGACACTACATCGGTATCGCTAATCTGTTTTTGCGACGCCATTTCAGCGGAAAACAACGAAAATATGTAATAGGTACGCGCGAGAAAAAACTGCGAGACGCATCGTGTGTATTACGCAACTCTCACTAAGAGGGGAAAAAATATTGCAAGATAATGAGGGGATCTCCATCACCAGCAGACTTGAAGGAACAACTTCGGTCAACTATGAGCATATTTGTGTACATTTTCTACTAGTAAAGCCGCAAAATTGGAACGGAACATATATATATATATTTCTGCCCGGAGAAAAATAAATGTAGAGCATATATATATATATATGTATGTATGTGTGTGTGTGTGTGTGTGTGTGTGTGTGTGTGTGTGTGTGTTTCCACCTGCGAAGAGCTAGATGTTTATACTGCCCCTAACATCCCTACAACCATACACCTCACATCACACTATCCTCCACCACAGTAATATGAAGATTCCTCTACACGGTAGATTGCACCTACCCTCGTCAGAGGGTCCTTACAAGGACTGCACCAGATTAACAATTGCCACATGAAATTGTTATTACTTCCCCTTAAAACAATGCTCATCGCCGCTATTTTCAAATCATTCTGTCCTGGAAAATACGCGCTCGATGAGACCATGTATACCCGGATTATTGAGTGTTATTATGAGCACGTTGGGAGATATTTATCCTTTTCATAAAAACACAAAGATGGAAGACTCTGTGCATGGTTACATTTAATACTCCAAGATGCGTGTACAATAATGATATGGAGGTTACCTTCCCCAGAAAATATTACAAAAGTAATATACTGTAAACAGTGATAATATGACAATGCTAGTTGCTTTACGTCGCACCGACACAGATAGGTCTTATGGCGACAATGGGACAGGGAAGGGCTAGGAGTGGGAAGGAAGCGGCCGTGGCCTTAATTAAGATACAGCCCCAGCATTTGCCTGGTGTGAAAATGGGAAACCAATATGACAATGAAACGCCCTCATATGTTACTGGACTACAAAATGAATATCACATTTGAAAGATAAAATTAATCTGTATTAATTATAATGAATACAGAAAACAGTGACAAGTATTTCAGTTTTCCACATAGCAATGGAGGAGAGAGGGTTTGTCACTTGATTATACAATCATGATTTGAGATAAATATAAATATAAATATAAATATAAATATAAATATAAATATAAATATAAATATAAATATAAATATAAATATAAATATAAATATAAATATAAATATAAATATAAATATAAATATAAATATAAATATAAATATAAATATAAATATAAATATAAATTGAGATAGTTTTCCGAGTAAAGGAAAGTAATTCGTATAGGCTACGACGACCACTGAATGAGATCTAGATAAAGGTTTCCAATATTCCAAACCTCAGTTCTAGTTTGTTTGAGATGTTTAGCCGTATGCCAGGCCACGTTTTTTTTTCTCTTTGCTAGTTGCTTTACGTCGCATCGATACAGATAGATCTTATAGCGACGAAGGGACAGGGAAGGGATAGGAGTGATAAGGAAACGGCCGTTGCCTTAATGAAGGTATAGCCCCAGCATTTGCCTGGTGTGAATATGGGAAACCACGGAAAACCATCTTCAGGGCTGCCGACAGTGGGGTTTCGAACCTACTATCTCCCGAATACTGGATACTGGTCGCACTTAAGCGACTGCATCTATCGAGCTCGGTGCCACGTTTTTCACCAGGAATTCATGGGGTACTCATACCCAATGTGGGAGTCTAGCCGAGGAAGCAAATGTGTACTTGATTCACTCCAACGGACATGGGTTCGATTCACCGTTGAGAAACGAAAATTTAAGAAACGACAGTTGCATGTGGCCCTGATCTTCACTCAGCCCGTACCAAAATCTAGTACCATACAATTCAGTTCCTGGAGGCAAAGGCAGCCGGGCATGAAGGCAACTACTCCGTCACACTTAGTGTGGGGTATCTTCATGACCTGATGTTGACAGAGTGGACCACACGTCCAGAAGTTGAAAACTCACTTCTATATTTCTGGACTTCCTAGTATTACTTTATTTCCGCAATATACATAAAAAGGAATTCCTCCCATATACATCACTACTTTTCGTTGTAAATTCGAATCAGTTTCCTTTCTGTTCATACAACCTCGTCTTTACCGCTTCAAATAGGCAGTTTCCAGAATTTCTGACTTAGGTTGGAACGAATTACACCTTTCAGTACTTTCTCAGGTATAAGTGGATCACATCAACAAGTTACTTCATATGGTGCATAGGTTCCTCTAATTGTGAGAGAATGTTACCAAGAGGTACAGTTATATGCCCCGTTGCAAGTGGTTTAACCTTATCATCTGTTTTCGAACGACACAAGTGTGAAAAGAATCAGTTGGCCGCTGTTAGCGGTGAGAGAAGGTTGTCTGCTCTGCATTCTCCTGCTAGTCGCTCGTGTCACAACAGTGTGCTTGTTAAGAAAACTACGAGTTTGTTTCGAGTTCTACTTGTGTGAATTCGTTTAATTGTGTTTTCAGTGAAACAGTGAAAAGATAAGTAATATCATGGCAACAAAATTTGTAAGGAGGAATACTCTGAAATGCATATTTGAACGTGAGAATAAGCCTTCGGCGTGGGATGTACATAATTGGATCCAGTCACTGCTGAAACTCTCATCAGATCAAATCGACATGATCCAGCTGGACAATCTGGAAACCGCAGCATATATTAAGGTAATTTCAACAGTGATTTACGAACGTTTGATATGTCACTATTCAGGGATTCAGAAAATAATGTTAAGTGATGGTCGTATAGGAAAAGTTACTGTGATGCCAGCCGACAGGGTTCAAAAGAATGTTCGAATACTAAATGTTCCCCCGGAAGTGCCTATAGAGTCCATTTCATTAGTATTAAGTAAATACGGGAAAGTGGTAGAACACAGGGACGAGGAGTGGTCACAGCAATACCACTTCAAAGTACGCAACGGTATACGTGCTATTAGAATGGAGTTAAAAGACCCAATACCTTCCTTCTTATATATTGAAGGCTTTCGTGCACAGGTTATTTATGACGGCCAAACTAGAACATGCCTTGCTTGTAATTCGCCCAGTCACTTGAAACCAGACTGTCCGCTTCGCCAGAATCGCTTGGCAGAGCGAAGAAATGTAAACAATGACACACTCACACCTGTTAACTCCTCCGTCAGTGAACTAGACCCCACTATACCAGTTTCCCCATCGCTAAGCGAGCCACACAACAACGCCAGTAAACAAGCACCGTGGGCAGATATACACAATGAGGAAAACACAGCACACAACCCGGCTATTGATAGGAATGAATTTCCTTCGGTCACGGAGAGTCAGAATAAACGTATGAAGACTGAGCTGGAACATAGCATTTCCAAATCCCTACCTCCTGAAATCCATGAACAAATTAATGCAACTAAAGACGTGCCTTCCATATCCTTGGCCACAGTGAACTCCACGCCTGCCCAGGAGTCTGTGAATTACCTGATAGATACTCCAAGTTGAGACAATATTAAATAGTGTGAGCCTCCCTTTATAACCTTTTTGGACTGGCCTTGCGCCCCGGGAATATCTGTGTCAATCGGCTGTTCGCCAAAATACCCTTTTTTAAGCTAACGTATGCCGCGCGCCATTGTCCTGGCTCCGTGTGGTTGCGTGTAACTTCGCATGCGCCCGCCGGCTAACAAGAGACTTGCTTCCTACTCGCTTCTGACGCGAGAGCCAGTTCGCTTGGGTCTGCCATGATGAGCTCGTGTGTAATTGTGTGCTGCGCCATGGTGTGGTGGATTACCAGAAAACCTCCGTAATTTCTACGTTAACGGGGATTTTCCCCCATGGAACTAGTTGGAGACCTCCTGCCATTTCCTCTGATCATATTTTTGGATTTATATTTCGTCTGGATACTTCCCAACGAGGTCTGGTTGCTGGGCGTGTGACTGCATTCTCCGTTAACAATGGTCAGGTTTAAATTCCTCTCATTTCTTCACCACCAAAGGTATGTACCAGTGTTTGAAACATTTTAAGCGTCGTCCTGAAGAGGATTTTGATATTTTTGAAGATTTCGGGAAAAATAATAATAATAATAATAATAATAATAATAATAATAATAATAATAATAATAATAATAATTTGAACTTCGTCGTTAAATTGGTACCTATTTGGCGTGTGCAGTTGTGAAAATCTGAAAAACAGTTTCGGCAACTAATCACAGTAATGTGGAAGGTTCACAGTGAACCAAATTGGGACTTTTAATTTAAAATTTAAATGAGTTCTTTTCGGCACTTTCATTTGTAACTTTCCTTGTGAACCAAGGTACAGTCTCCAAGGTAGCGGGCTTTACTTTCTTCGGCTTTCTGTTTGCTTTCCTGCGTTTTGTTTTCCTATCCGTTTGGTATGTTTCCTTCTCCCTTCCCCCTTCTGGGGTTTTTGGTGAATTAAAATTTTCTCTAGCCTGTTTTCCTCCTTGTTTTTTGGAGGCGTTGCTTTTGTTTTGTGGTTACCTTGGCAACGGTTTTGTGGGTGTATTGTTGTCGGGATGGTAATGTAGTCTGGCGCATGGAGCCTGTGTGGATCTTGAATTATATATTTCCGAGTTGTGTGTATCGTTTACTGATTTAAACGTTAATTAATATTCTTGACCACCCTTTAAAGTTGTGTTACCTTTTCTTGTCCCGGGTGGCTGTATATTTTTACGTAAAATTCTATATGTCTTGGAAACTGTCCTTGGTGGAAACTGAACGTTTTTAATTTTGGTAATTATGAGAAGCGGCCGCGTCGGAGATCCATTTTATTGAAAACCTTGTTAACTGAGTATGGTATTTTTAATTAATTAACTATCCGTGATCGATCACATTTTTATTTCAAGGTAGTATTTATGTAAGGAAGTCAATTGGTTTTCCGTTGTTTTCTGATCACATTTTATTAGGTACGGAGGTCATCCTTTTCTTCTTTGTTGTTTTCATAATAATTTCAATTTATTATATGTTAAAGAGTATTTATTTACTTTAATTGTTAATTACTAATGAATTATTTTTTTCTTTTAAACTATACCTGGGTATATTCGGATTTATTTTATTAATTGTTATTTACTTTTCCACTTTTCAACCTTATGTTGAATTTAATTACTGATTTTGGTTTTACTTTTCTAAAATAAACATAGGTTTTATCAACTTAATGACTTGGTTTGTTACCTCCAATTTGTCCTTCAATTAAAGTTCTTTAACTTCATTTAAGTGCTGGTTTTCATTCGCCACGTTCGGTGGAGCACTGCCACCGATTTTCTTGTGCATTAACTTCCACGGCCTTAAGTCGTCTTCCTCTGCTGCTTCCGGTAAGTGTGGTAACTTCATCCTTTAGTTATTTTTATTGTTTCTTGTTTTCTTTTTTGTGCTTGGACCTTTGTTGCCGTATTCCTTGTGCCCATCATTCTCCCTCGTGTTCGCTATAACTCCCATTTTGGGGCGGACACGCTAGCAACCTTCTTACCAGGGTCTCTCTCTCTCTCTCTCTCTCTCTCTCTCTCTCTCTCTCTTCCTCTCTCTCTCTGTCCTTTTTCCTCTCTCTTCTACTCTCACCCTGGTGGGTAAGGTTATTGACCTCATCATCCCTAGGTCGTACCGGGGTCCTAGAGGGTGGTGAACGGTGAGAGTGGTATCAGAGCGGTGGTTGTTTTGTTGTTCCACTGTTGTTCTGAACCCGATTTGAGTGGTAGCAGACCTGTTGTTGTTGTTGTTGTTGTTGCTCTGCTGCCTAATCTCAGTTGTTTCTGCCTTGTGCAACCTAACTTTCCTCCCCTCCTACCCTTGCTTGGTGCAGTGCTGTGGCGAATGTTGGTGGATGGAAATCAAAAACTAAGAAACTAAAAGTGTTATTGTCAATAACTATTGTGAAAGGGAGTGCAAGGATCTTGTGTAATTTTTTTTAATTATTTGTTCCATGTTTGCTACCATGGCGCGTGCCGTTATGAACCCCTCCTTCCTGCGTCGTGCCGAACTGGAGTACGAGTTATCCATTCGTGGCCTTGAACCTGCCCGTACTCTCGCTGAATGCGCTGCCTTGCTATCAGCCAACTCCCAGGTCCCCATTAATGTATTTTCTATTGACAGGAGTCGAGTGGGTGAGTACCTTAACTTAATCTGTGACAATCTTAACGAAATTAACATTATTCGTGAAGAGTTTATTGAATTGCCTCCGTCCAAAGCCCAAGTAAACCGGCTGAGGGCCAGAGCTGACCACTACTCGGGCCGAATTCAGGATATATTATCCATTAAGCCTGATTCTGTTTTTGTGTCAGAATGTGCTAGATTGTTAACGGTGGTTTCTGGCATCACCTCTGATCTAGATTTGCTGTTAATTAACAGAGATATGGAGAATTGTTCTATTTCTACTGGACTTAACCCTACTGTACCTACCCAGAGTGTCCCTTCCCACCAAATTACGTCCTCGTTCCATGCCCAAGGTTCGTGTTGTGTGACTGCTCCTTTACTGGAAACTTTAGTCTCTAAGCTAAATTCGGCGTCATCGACCAACTGTTTAAAGGAAGTTTTTCGCGGAGTGAAGTCCTTTTCTGTAAATTCTATCGATGAGTGTATTCGATTCCTACGGTTTCTGGTGGAGTTGACTGAGACTGGTAATGTGTACTCAGTCGATGATCTGGGGATTTTCCGCGCCCTCTTCCCTCATTGTGAAGGGATTCTAAAGAGAGAAATTTCCGAAGCTATCTCTAAAAATTTATCAATTAGCACCTTTCATGAACTAGTCCTTTCCAAATTTATTCCCTCTCTTGCCCTCCAAAGTCTTGTGCCCCAACACTGTTTCCGAACCCAGTTCCTGCATGAGAACTTGCTAACTTATGTGCTAGATCTGCGATTCTTTTGCAAGGTTTTTAGAATTTCTGTGCCAGAAAGTGAAATGGTCTCTAGAATTTTAAAAGGAATATCTCCTGCGTATCGCTCCTATCTTTCCTTAACCCGTTGCCCTACTAACTTTCAAGAATTGGAAGAGGCCTGTTCCTTTGCTGAAGATGTCAAACATGGGGATGCCTCCAGACCTGTGAATTTCCCTCCCCCTACTACTACCAATTGTCCCGTCCTTCCGTCAACACCTAAAGTAGTGAATGCCCGTAAATGTTACAACTGTGGGTCCCGAAATCATCTAAGAAATTCCTGTCCTGACGTTAGACGTGGTCCAGGCGCTTGCTATTCCTGTGGCTCTAGACAGCATGATAAAAGAAATTGCCCCTTGGTAGTCAGAAATGGTACTCAATGACTAGAAAGGGAAAGGGCAAGGTCTGCCCATACTAAGTTTGTAAACCCTGAATCTCGTAAAAAACCGGTGTGTCCCCCAAGGTGCAATAGTATTTCTGCTCATGCCCCCTCCTCTGGCACGTGCACATTTGTCGAGGTCAACAATGAACCCGTAGATGCCCTTCTTGATACTGGAAGCGTAGTATGCTTGATGAATTATGCCTGGTATTGTCAAAAGAAATCCTCGTATAAACTTCCGGAAATAAAACCCACTAATCTAAGATGTGTTTCGGCTAATTGTCAGTTTTTAAATATTTTGGGTACTGTGAAGGTCAAGTTGAGGATTGGGAATTTCACTTGGAAGATCAAGTGCTTGGTGACATCCAATTTATCATGTAACATTATTCTGGGTACCAATTTTCTATCTTGGGCCGGTGTTGTTTTGGATCCTCAGTGTCGAAATTTCTTTTTTAAATTTTCTCCTGACCTGAAATTTGAATTGATTAACGTCCCCTTGAAAATGTCTAAAGTTTTGTGTGCGGGTTATCCTGAGTCAGATGAGTCTAGTGACATCGATCGGCTTGATCTGAATCATTTAGGAGATGCCGAAGCACGGCAAGTTCGTGATCTTTGCAAGGAATTTCCCGATGTGTTCACTAGCAAGTTAGGCTTGACCGAAGTACTCGAGTATGATATTGAGTTGTCTGACCTGCAGCCAGTTCGATCCCCTCCTTATCGCCTTTCCCCACCCCGCATGTTGGAACTAAAGAAAATCATTGAGCAAATGGAGAGAGACGGAGTGATCAGACCTTCGACTTCCCCGTATGCGTCCCCTGTGTTCTTGGTACCCAAACCTTCTGGTGGTTATCGTGCTGTGATTGACTATAGGGCCCTAAATAGTAAGATTGTACTCCAATCTATTCCCCTACCCGACCTTCATACTTGTTTTGGATGGTTCTCAGGTGCAAAATTTTTCACTGTCCTGGATTTGAACCAGGCATATTACCAAGTGCCTTTGTCGAAGAGATCAATTCCCCTCACTGCCTTCATCACCGACTGGAACTTGTATGAGTTCCTCAGACTTCCGTTCGGGCTCAGTTGTGGAGCAGCCGTGTTGTCGAGGTTGCTAAATTCCATTCTCTCTGACATTAAGTTCAACTATGTCTTTAATTACCTGGACGATCTGGTAATTTATTCGAATAACTTCGAGGAACATATGGTGCACGTTAGGGAAGTATTGCTACGGTTAAGGAAAGCCGGCCTTACAGTGAAGTTATCAAAGGTAGCTTTCGCCAGACCCGGCATGTCTTTCTTGGGACATGTAGTTTCTTCTGAAGGCGTTTCCATAGATCATTCCAGAACTCAAGCCATTAGGGATTTTCCACCTCCCAAAGATGTCAAGGGCGTTGCTCGATTCATTGGTATGGTCAATTTCCTTAGAAAATTCATCCCTAACTTTGCTGAAGTGGCTGCCCCGTTGAACGACCTTAGGAGAAAGAATGTAAAATTTACTTGGGGTAAAACCCAGGAGGAAGCTTTCAATTCATTGAAGGTCGCACTGACTAATGCACCTTTGTTAGCTATTCCTGATTTCGAGAAACGTTTCATTGTCCAAACTGATGCCTCCGGGCGTGCTATTGCTGGCGTTCTGTTACAAGAACATGAAGATGGGCGTAGGCCGGTGGCCTACGTATCCAGGGTCCTCAATGATCTGGAGTCTAAGTACTCCATTTATGAACTAGAGTGTCTAGCTGTGCTGTTTGCTCTGGAAAAATTTCGATCATTCATTGAACACGTCAACTTTGATCTGGAAACCGATAATCAGGCTCTTTCTTGAGTGTTGAACCGACCAAAAAGGACCGGTAGGATAACTAGATGGGCATTACGGATCTCATCCTTTAATTTCAATGTTCGCCACATTCGTGGGTCTGTGAACGTCATTGCCGATGGCTTGAGCAGGATGTTTGAAGGTAATCCTTGTGCGGAAGCCAACCCGTGTGTCGATGAGCTTGCTGTCAATACGGTTGGAGTTAGTGCCATCCTCACCGATTCCCCATTGCTGTACCAAGAAATTGGAGATCATCAAAAAACTGATCCGGATCTGAAAAGGATCATTGACACAATCAGTAGCGGGATCGAAGTAAAACCTTACTCCTTATCTAAGGGTGTTCTCTGTTGTAAGAGTCGCAAGGACCATAATTCCAAAATTGTCGTTCCTAAAGTTCTGGTACCTGTCATTTTCAAATATTACCACTGTTCACCCCTTGGTGGTCATCTAGGAAATTTCAAAACTCGTCTGAAAATCAGGCAATTCTTTGTTTGGAAGAAAATGGATAGTGATATCAGGAACATGGTCAAATCTTGTAAATCTTGCGCCATCAGCAAACCTAATTTGAATAATCGGGTGGGATTATTGTCTTCAGCACAAGCGTCGCGCCCCATGGAGCGACTGTTCATCGATTTCGTAGGACCCCTCCCCCGATCTTCCTTGGGAAACACCCACATTTTTGTATGTATTGATGCCTTCTCCCGGTTCTGTTGGATCTTTCCCACCAGGTCCACTAATTCACGTACCTCTATCTCCTGTCTAAATTCCATCTTTGCATTGTTTGGCCCACCTAAGTTCTTAGTATCTGACAACGCTAGTTCTTTCACCAGTAACTCCTTCAAAAGGTATCTGTTTGAGTTGGGCATTTCACATGTCACCACTATTCCATACTATCCAAATCCTTCTTATGCAGAGAGGTTGAATCGGAACTTAAAGTCTGCGTTGATAGCGTATCATCATGACAACCAGTCCAAGTGGGACTCCTGTCTGCATTGGTTGGCCCATGCTTTTAATTCCGCTACTCATGAGTCCCATGGTAAGACACCTATGTCTTTAATGTTTGGCTATACCCCGTACTCCCCTATGTCTAACCTGCTATGTATTGAGGATCTTCTCCCAGACCTATCTGGGCTTAATGATGTTCAAAAGATCTGGAACGAAGCAAAAAGGAATCTAGCTGTGTCATACGAAAAGGTCAAAAGGCAGTACGATAAAGGTAGGAAACCGTCAAAATTCAATGTTGGTGATCTCGTGTATGTTAAGTGCTACCCAATAAGTAAGGCCGTGAATAAGTTTTCGGCAAAACTTGCCCCTAGGTACCAAGGCCCGTGCACTGTGTTGGAGTTTTTGTCTCCAGTTTCAATTTTGGTAAGTGACCCTGTAGCAAAACGAATTAGGCGCGTTCATGTTTCTCAAGTTAAACCCGGTTGATCTGGCAAATTGTACCGCATATTCCGCTGGATGGATGCACCTTTGGTAACTGACCTGTATCGTTAGTGAATTTAGCACACATACTGTGGGATGGCGAGCGAGTCAATCTGGTCCTTTCTGTGCCTTGTGTTGGTAATTCTAATTTAGTGCCCCTGATATATTACTGTTTCTAGGTGTGGATCCTTGTAGTTAGAAATTGTCTTTCCTTAATTGTCTTGTGATGGTGGTATTAATACCTTGGAATAGATATCCTCGTTATCTAACCTTATGCTTATGTGGTGCGCTACCGAGGTTCCATTGGGGAAATCTGATGACATCTAACTTAAATTGTGTCTTGTTGGTCCCTCTGTTTTCTCTAGGCGTTTAGTATGTAATTTCAAAGATTTGTTTCTTCTGTAGCTCCACATCGGATTCCTTCCGCTGAACCCTTCGATCATCTTGTGACTTAATCATTGCTGAGCTATGGTGTGCTTGGGATGGAATGTACGGGAGTGTGTCTGGTGCCTGAGTGTTTACCATTTTGTCATCCTTTCATTGTGTGCGCGTGTCTGAAGATGTGTGGTGCTTAGTCATGATTGGGTTGGTATTTGTGCCATTTTAGTATTGTACGATTTCTGATTGTGGTGTGTTTCGATCTATTGGTGTCGGAAAAGTTCCCTGCTTGCCTTCTGCATGGACCGCGTGTCTTAAAGGTGTTTCTTTTCCGGATACTGATGTTTGTATTCATCCATGATCGAGTGATCTGACACTCTTCCTTTGGGCACCCTTCGCGGCTGTTCTAAAAGGGGTTTTCTATGCATGAACCCTTATATTATTTTTCCTGTAACGGGTTTTTGGGCTGAATTTATCTTCCTAACCTTTTGTTTTTGGGGGTCGTTTTGGGGTTATGTAGAAAATCTGTCTCCGATTTTTTCTGTGGGCGTTCGGTTGGTGCACTCCTGCCAGCATTATGGTTGTATCTCCGGTGTTGTAACCTGGTAATGTTGTTGTGAGTTGTTAGGATCCTTTTGAATTGTGGACCGTTAGTAACGTAGTGTAATTTTCCTTATCTACCGGTTGGCGTGTGGAGTTTTCGGTGGTACTGTCGGACTTCCTTCCTGAGGATATTTCTCCTTTTGTGCTTCTGGTGGATGGACTAGTCCTTAATCTGTACCGGGTTTGCTATTGTAATTTCTGCTTAGTATTGTGCTGTTTTGTTAGTGGTCTGTGAGCACGTGTTGAGGATAGCTATCCTTTATCTCTCTAGGAGTGACCCGTGCTGCTAGCTTGTCATGACTTATGTAATCGTGTTTGGATTACGTTGTTTGGCTGTCAAGACACCTTGGTTGGGATGTGATTTGTCCTTTAATTTACCTCTGTGTCACGGTAGATTTGGCTATTGGTTTTGAATCCTCTACTCTGAGGAAGTACACCATCGGGTGGGCAATTCTTAGTTATCTGTTGGCTTTGGGATTTTCGACTTGTTCTCCCTCACGCAGTATTAGGTGTGTGGTTACTATTCTGTACCACGTTGCCCCGTGCATTTATTTCTTGTAGCTGTACTTTGATGTGGCCGTTATGGATGACTGACTGATCGCGTTCTTTCCATCTGGTAACCTATAGGAGTCTCCTGATTGCCCACCGATGCTACTGTTGCCTGTCTTACCTCTCTGTAACTCGAGTGGTTTCTGCGCCTCCTTCCACTGATGGTTTTCCGTTGGTCTGTTTCAAATATTAGTTTTCTATGCTTGAGTCCTTACCTGTGTTTTGTTGGTGAACTAGGATAGTTGCCGATCCCAGTGTAGTTTGTATTTTGCTCTACTCCTCCTTCTTGATCCTGGACCGATTGACGAGTTCGCCACTCCGTGGTTTGGTGTGGGGGTGTCACTCCAATATCTAAAAGTGTAATTTGATAGGTCATTCTTGTGTCCTTTGGTTTAACTCCTGCTATTCTAAACCATATGTTCCAAGGACGTCTATTCTTGGAGTGGTCCTGTATTTTATATATTTTTAATGGGGTGATTTGTGCTTGAGTAATATTACTGCTTTCCCTTCCGTTATGTTCATGATCTATTCGGGATATCTGCCTTAGTCCTGGTTGGTATTAAGTGTTGGTTTGTACCCTATGTTTCTATGTGTTCTTGTTAATTGTTTCTCTACGTGTCATGGCTAAGTGTCCTTCGTGGCAGAGTAACATTGTATATTTTATGTAGTTTCCCATTGATTTCTTAATTGTCGTTGAATGGACCCTTCTTTTCCTTCGGTGCTAAATCGGACCAAGTGGAAAGCTCTGGGCTTCAGCTAGTTGGTTGGTAACTAGCTTAATGTAAAGTTAATTGGCGGATCTATCGATCCTTGTAACTGAAAACTCACCTACTTTAAATTTCCTGGTTTGCCTTTTTTTCTCTCCCTCTTCTTGTGGTTTTGCCCCCATTCGGGTTTTCCGGTGCGTTTCATTCCCCTGTTGTCACCTTTTTGCAACACGAGATCATGCACTTCCTTAATATCAAAGGAGACTTGTAAAGGTATTCGTGCATTAAAATTAATTTACCACCGTGCTTGAGAAAATAACCTGGATGCGTGGACTAAAAATCATGTGGTTTTCGTTTGATTTTGTCAGTATATCTGTGATTAGTGTGAGAGTTGCCAAACTTCAAAGGTGAACTGGGTCGTGTGCCAAAAACTGTATCATTGTGTGATGCATTGAACCAAAGTGTATCGGGTGGACCTGAATATTTGGTGAACTCTGGTCATTGTGCCCTCTATTTGATGAAAAACATTACTCTGGTGATTTTCCGAGTGCTCGGTTAACGTTTCTGGACATTGATGTTGATCGCACTCCGCCAATTATTTCTAAAAACAATGTGATATGGAACTGTGTCTTAAACTATTAACCTGGTCAAGTGAACTCCTAACTAAAACTAGTTAATCTTGGTGGTCGTTTTCTGTTGGACAACTTCGCCCAAATTTAGTATATGTGTGACCACCACATCATTGATGGCATATGCATGAGATTTTGTCGTCGTTTCGGGGCGGGAGGGCTGAGACAATATTAAATAGTGTGAGCCTCCCTTTATAACCTTTTTGGACTGGCCTTGCGCCCCGGGAATATCTGTGTCAATCGGCTGTTCGCCAAAATACCCTTTTTAAGCTAACGTATGCCGCGCGCCATTGTCCTGGCTCCGTGTGGTTGCGTGTAACTGCGCATGCGCCCGCCGGCTAACAAGAGACTTGCTTCCTACTCGCTTCTGACGCGAGAGCCAGTTCGCTTGGGTCTGCCATGATGAGCTCGTGTGTAATTGTGTGCTGCGCCATGGTGTGGTGGATTACCAGAAAACCTCCGTAATTTCTACGTTAACGGGGATTTTCCCCCATGGAACTAGTTGGAGACCTCCTGCCATTTCCTCTGATCATATTTTTGGATTTATATTTCGTCTGGATACTTCCCAACGAGGTCTGGTTGCTGGGCGTGGGACTGCATTCTCCGTTAACAATGGTCAGGTTCAAATTCCTCTCATTTCTTCACCACCAAAGGTATGTACCAGTGTTTGAAACATTTTAAGCGTCGTCCTGAAGAGGATTTTGATATTTTTGAAGATTTCGGGAAAAATAATAATAATAATAATAATAATAATAATAATAATAATAATAATAATAATAATAATAATAATAATAATTTGAACTTCGTCGTTAAATTGGTACCTATTTGGCGTGTGCAGTTGTGAAAATCTGAAAAACAGTTTCGGCAACTAATCACAGTAATGTGGAAGGTTCACAGTGAACCAAATTGGGACTTTTAATTTAAAATTTAAATGAGTTCTTTTCGGCACTTTCATTTGTAACTTTCCTTGTGAACCAAGGTACAGTCTCCAAGGTAGCGGGCTTTACTTTCTTCGGCTTTCTGTTTGCTTTCCTGCGTTTTGTTTTCCTATCCGTTTGGTATGTTTCCTTCTCCCTTCCCCCTTCTGGGGTTTTTGGTGAATTAAAATTTTCTCTAGCCTGTTTTCCTCCTTGTTTTTTGGAGGCGTTGCTTTTGTTTTGTGGTTACCTTGGCAACGGTTTTGTGGGTGTATTGTTGTCGGGATGGTAATGTAGTCTGGCGCATGGAGCCTGTGTGGATCTTGAATTATATATTTCCGAGTTGTGTGTATCGTTTACTGATTTAAACGTTAATTAATATTCTTGACCACCCTTTAAAGTTGTGTTACCTTTTCTTGTCCCGGGTGGCTGTATATTTTTACGTAAAATTCTATATGTCTTGGAAACTGTCCTTGGTGGAAACTGAACGTTTTTAATTTTGGTAATTATGAGAAGCGGCCGCGTCGGAGATCCATTTTATTGAAAACCTTGTTAACTGAGTATGGTATTTTTAATTAATTAACTATCCGTGATCGATCACATTTTTATTTCAAGGTAGTATTTATGTAAGGAAGTCAATTGGTTTTCCGTTGTTTTCTGATCACATTTTATTAGGTACGGAGGTCATCCTTTTCTTCTTTGTTGTTTTCATAATAATTTCAATTTATTATATGTTAAAGAGTATTTATTTACTTTAATTGTTAATTACTAATGAATTAATTTTTTCTTTTAAACTATACCTGGGTATATTCGGATTTATTTTATTAATTGTTATTTACTTTTCCACTTTTCAACCTTATGTTGAATTTAATTACTGATTTTGGTTTTACTTTTCTAAAATAAACATAGGTTTTATCAACTTAATGACTTGGTTTGTTACCTCCAATTTGTCCTTCAATTAAAGTTCTTTAACTTCATTTAAGTGCTGGTTTTCATTCGCCACGTTCGGTGGAGCACTGCCACCGATTTTCTTGTGCATTAACTTCCACGGCCTTAAGTCGTCTTCCTCTGCTGCTTCCGGTAAGTGTGGTAACTTCATCCTTTAGTTATTTTTATTGTTTCTTGTTTTCTTTTTTGTGCTTGGACCTTTGTTGCCGTATTCCTTGTGCCCATCATTCTCCCTCGCGTTCGCTATAACTCCCATTTTGGGGCGGACACGCTAGCAACCTTCTTACCAGGGTCTCTCTCTCTCTCTCTCTCTCTCTCTCTCTCTCTCTCTCTCTCTCTCTCTCTCTTCCTCTCTCTCTCTGTCCTTTTTCCTCTCTCTTCTACTCTCACCCTGGTGGGTAAGGTTATTGACCTCATCATCCCTAGGTCGTACCGGGGTCCTAGAGGGTGGTGAACGGTGAGAAAGTACCCCTTTAATTCTGGATCTTAGCCAGACCACGAACAACGCATCTCTCCCCTCTAGGATGGAACCCGAAATAATGGCAGTGCAGATACACCCGATCGGGACTTACTAGATACAGAAATGGCAGAGGAAGGTGTGGAAACTGAAGCGTGTATTGGCGAAGAGAAGCAAAGTAAGATGTCTTCACCTCGAATGAGAAACATAAATAAAACACACAGTACGTCATCCACGGCGGCCAAAAGCTTGAAGGACAGTCAACCATCACATACTTCCTTAAGCTATAGGGACCCACGTCTACATACAAGAAAGAAGAGTGCCGAGCGGAAATGGTCTAATTCTAAAGCGTCTGTACCTAACTGACTGCACCAACCACTACCTGTCGTATCTATAAATAACCGTCTACTTAAACATGAATACAGCTTCTTGGCATTTTGCTTTCCCTCTCTGTCTTGTTATGGTGAATCTTCTTACAACTTACGCCACCCTTAATATTAATGGAGCAAGGAGTGTTACAACTCAAGCGCTGCTTAGTCGGTTCGTGAAGGAATATGATATTGACATCTTATTCCTCCAGGAAGTTAATGAGACAAACTTCCATTTCTTATATAACTATGACTATATAACGAACGTAGGTGATAACTTCCGAGGAACTGCAATAGTATACAGGAAAGGAATTCAGCTCACTGATGTCATCATGGACCCTACGGGAAGGTTTCTGTCTGCCACCTATAATAACACACGATTGATAATCGTATATAGCCCATCCGGGTCACAGTACAAACAGGACCGAAACCTATTATTTACAAATGAAATAGTGCCCCATTTAGTGACACCTGGTCCAATTATTCTAGTAGGTGATTTCAACTGCACTCTTCACCCACGAGACCAAACAGGTACTTTTAACTTTTGTCCAGGCCTTCAGACACTAATACAGTCTATGCAGCTCAAGGATGTGTGGCAGCAGCTACACGGCTCACATGTCGAATTTACATTTTGCCGTGGGGAGTCGAAATCCAGGATAGATAGGATGTACGTATCGAAGGCGCAAGTACAGGTCCTCGATAGCTGTAAGGTGATTCCCGTCGCCTTTAGCGATCACCACAGCGTTCTAGTTATGATGAAGACAACAAGGAGTGACAGATGCATCGTGGGGAAAGGAATATGGAAGATGAATAGGTCTGTTTTCAACAATACTGAGGATGTCCAACGTTTCACGGATTGTTATCACCAATGCAAATTAGCGCAAAATCGCTATAGTAGCGTGATGGACTGGTGGACATATCAACTTAAACCTGCCATTAGAGCTCTCGGACGGACAATAGCGTATGAGCACAACCAGGATACAAGTAGGAAAATTGAATTCTATGACAGAGTTATGTTTGATCTGCATCACAAGGAACAGCAAGGCCAAAATGTCTCTTCTGCATTAAATTCTATTAAGAGAATTATTTTAGGTATTAAAGAAAGCAGCCTAGAACAACTCCATCAGCACGTAAAAGGCACTTCCCTCATCGAAAGAGAGAAAATCTCTCTCTACCACATTGCCAAAATTAGACGGTCAGCCAATAAACAATTTATTAATCGATGGGATAATGGTAAAGGGACAATATTTACTACAAAGGAACAGCTCCTTGCAGAAAGTGAGAGATATTTCCGTGAAATGTTTGCAGAAGACAGCATCTCAGAGTTCGATATTGACAGATATCTTCATCAACTCCAGAGTCATCTAGAAGGAGATGATATCGCACATCTTACTAATAATATTTCCGAAGAAGAAGTGAAGCGCGCGTTAGACCATACTGCATCAAATAAGACGCCAGGCCATGATGGGATCCCGTATGAATGGTATAAGAAATTTTGGAACATTATTGGTAACGACCTGACACAAGTTATTAATTATGCCTTCAGTCACAACATAAGTGATTCATTTGCAGAGGGAATTATCATCCTAATTCCCAAACTCTCCAGTTGCACGTATATCAGTGACTATAGACCTATTACAATATTAAACACCGACTATAAACTACTGGCCAAGATTTTAGCGAACAGAATCAGAACTATCCTCCCTTCATTAATTACTAATGGACAGGTTTGCACTATACCTGGAAAAAACATCTTCCATAATCTCCTGGCAATACGCGATGTCATCATATATCATTCAGTGTGTGACACTGCTTCAGGAGCTCTGGCTAGCATTGACCTCAGCAAAGCCTTCGATAGGATAGCACATTCTTATCTTTGGAAAGTTCTACGAACGTTTCGATTTCCAAACCGTATCATAGAAACAATACAGCGCATATACCACAAGGCATCCTCCCGAGTTATGATAAATGGATTTCTCTCAGCAAAATTTTCGATACACAAATCAATTAGACAAGGATGCCCATTATCAATGGCACTTTTTGTTTTAGCAATAGAACCCCTGATTCAAAGTTTGAAAAATTCTTTAACCGGATTAAGTATTAACAACGAATGCTTCACAGTACGCGCATACGCGGATGACATTACCCTACTGTTGACCAGTGACGAAGATGCTAAGCATGCGCAAGAGACTCTCGAGGCCTTCTGTACGGTGTCTGGGGCACAAGTGAATTATAGCAAATCCTCATTATTGCTGTTAGGTTCAAATGCCAATCGACAAGTATTTGCCAGCTCCCGGATTCCAATTGTTAACCACTGCAAGATATTGGGCATTACCTTCAGTAACGATATTTCGGAGACGATCGAGTCTAATTGGACTTCTGCTCTAAACACCCTACGCTTTCAGCTAAAGGAGGAACTTTCAAGACGACTCAACATTTTCCAAAAAGTTTGGCATATAAATATCTTTGCGCTGTCGAAGCTCTGGTACCTTGCCCAAATTCTTCCCGCCTCACATGTCATTTGCCAACGTGTTGAAATGGCAATTGGATTTTATCTATGGAAAGGATACAGATACAGAATAAGAAGAGATCAACTTCATCTTACTGAAAAGGATGGTGGCTTGCGCCTAATTGCAGTCGAAAAGAAATGCGCGGCACTCTTTCTGTCTCATATCATTAGAGCATTGTACTCAAGAGGAGATGTATTTGACAGTGCAGTGCTCAATTTGTGTGTAACAACAAACCTGCAACAACAAGATCCCTTTAGAAGCTGCTTCCGGAACGCTCTCTCCATTCTACAGCAACTTCCAGAAACAGAAATTACAGGTGGAAAGTTGGATAAAGCTAAGAATATATACAACTTCCGATTGAAGCAATCTAAATGTATTCCACTCGTACAACAGAAATACCCACATCGTGACTGGAAGCAGATCTGGGAAAATATTTGGAACAAATGGATCCCGATTGAATGGAGGGTATCGCTCTACATATACACAAATGAAATCATCCCGACGGGTGAGAAATTGAAACGGCATGGACAAGTATCAGATGATAAATGCCTGGTATGTCATCAGACGGACAGTCTCGTGCATCGAATTACCACATGCGGCAATGCGGCACTAGTTTGGAGATGGACACTGAACGCTATCTACAGGATATCAGGGACAACAACAACCAGTGACAGAGTGAGAGAGATGCTGAATCTGGAACTAAATCACGCACAGAACGAGAGTAGAAACGCTTGCATATGGATAATAGCCGGAGCCATTCACTACAACATCAAGGCGTACGCTCAGCATACAAGTGTGACTTTACCAGGATTTCTGGATCATCTCAGGAAAGAACGATGGAAGATGGTCAGACAGAAGTGTCTTCAAGAAGCTTTTGGAACACATCTTTTTAAATTCTGAGTGCTTCCTGTTATGTCCTTTGTGTAATATCTGCCAATTTTAGGTTAACTGCAGAGTGTTTTGTGGTGATAAAACTGTGTACTGTTCAAGGATTTGGATAATGAATGACAGGCATAATTAAGTTTGCTCCTAGTGTGCAAAAGGGAAAAAAGTTTTTGTGTGGGGTTTTTTTTCTGCTGTGAACGACTTGATGTTCTCCTGTCTTAAATTTTAATTTATTTGTTTAGATGCAACTTATCAACGTTCTGTTTGCCGAATTAACCTAAGTTTGTTCTAATATTTTTGTTTTAAAAAACAATAAGAAAATTGTGTATCTCGGTTAGTATGTAAGTAGTGTTTGATATTGTCAATAAAAAGCAGATTTAAAAAAAAAACAGAACGTACGATTGCACACATTTCAAGAACGTTCAGAGCATTTCGGACAAGTCAGTAAGCCTATATTATTCATACGGTTGCCTTAAGACATACCAGGCAGAATTTATAAAATGGTGAGAAATCCTATCACTTCAGATAAGAACTGAGAAGGCAGTGAAATACGAGTACCTGTATTGATACAAGAAAAAGTAACAAGTTGGAATATTCTTCGAACTGACATTGCTTGTGAAAGTCATTGCGTTATTCAACGGTGCATAGTTAATAATGAAATTAAGTTCTCAGAACTTAATGGCAGGTGTTACAAGTTTAGGATCTCCTGATAAAGTTTTACTGAGTTATGTTTAAAAATTTTCATTCGATGACTTTTCCGACCTGTAAAATTCATCTGTTAGTCACAGATGTACCTCTTTAGCACTCAATTTTAGTAAATTCAGTGTAGTGTTAGAACATTACACCAGTTCTTATTCTTATGTATAGTATATACAGTGACTGACAGAGCAAATGCAACACCAAGAAGGAGTGGTCAGAACTTTATGCCAATTGCAGGGTAGACTGACGTCACTGAGGTATGCTCATGATGTGAAATGCGCCGCTGTGCTGCGCACGTAGCGAACGATAAATGGGACACGGCGTTGGCGAATGGCCCACTTCGTACCGTGATTTCTCAGCCGACAGTCATTGTAGAACGTGTTGTCGTGTGCCACAGGACACGTGTATAGCTAAGAATGCCAGGCCGCCGTCAACGGAGGCATTTCCAGCAGACAGACGACTTTACGAGGGGTATGGTGATCGGGCTGAGAAGGGCAGGTTGGTCGCTTCGTCAAATCGCAGCCGATACCCATAGGGATGTGTCCACGGTGCAGCGCCTGTGGCGAAGATGGTTGGCGCAGGGACATGTGGCACGTGCGAGGGGTCCAGGCGCAGCCCGAGTGACGTCAGCATGCGAGGATCGGCGCATCCGCCGCCAAGCGGTGGCAGCCCCGCACGCCACGTCAACCGCTATTCTTCAGCATGTGCAAGACACCCTGGCTGTTCCAATATCGACCAGAACAATTTCCCGTCGATTGGTTGAAGGAGGCCTGCACTCCCGGCGTCCGCTCAGAAGACTACCATTGACTCCACAGCATAGACGTGCACGCCTGGCATGGTGCCGGGCTAGAGCGACTTGGATGAGAGAATGGCGGAACGTCGTGTTCTCCGATGAGTCACGCTTCTGTTCTGTCAGTGACAGTCACCGCAGACGAGTGTGGCGTCGGCGTAGAGAAAGGTCAAATCCGGCAGTAACTGTGGAGCGCCCTACCGCTAGACAACGCGGCATCATGGTTTGGGGCGCTATTGCGTATGATTCCACGTCACCTCTAGTGCGTATTCAAGGCACGTTAAATGCCCACCGCTACGTGCAGCATGTGCTGCGGCCGGTGGCACTCCCGTACCTTCAGGGGCTGCCCAATGCTCTGTTTCAGCAGGATAATGCCCGCCCACACACTGCTCGCATCTCCCAACAGGCTCTACGAGGTGTACAGATGCTTCCGTGGCCAGCGTACTCTCCGGATCTCTCACCAATCGAACACGTGTGGGATCTCATTGGACGCCGTTTGCAAACTCTGCCCCAGCCTCGTACGGACGACCAACTGTGGCAAATGGTTGACAGAGGATGGATAACCATCCCTCAGGACACCATCCGCACTCTTACTGACTCTGTACCTCGACGTGTTTCTGCGTGCATCGCCGCTCGCGGTGGTCCTACATCCTACTGAGTCGATGCCGTGCGCATTGTGTAACCTGCATATCGGTTTGAAATAAACATGAATTATTCGTCCGTGCCGTCTCTGTTTTTTCCCCAACTTTCATCCCTTTCGAACCACTCCTCCTTGGTGTTGCATTGTCACTGTCAGGCAGTGTACATCTTAATTGTGTCTGTTAATCATTTGCTCTCTGTTTTACTCGTATACATCGGTGATTGCATTTTTAATTTATACTGGACATAGAAGGGAAATACAAATGTACAAATATTCTGGAATCACCTGCTTCCTGCATTATTGCACTCCTACTTCAGCATTACTCGAAACTTATACAGCATTTGCTCTAGAAGTGTGAATGATACGCCATCAAACACCACATTCCTATACTCAGTTCTAGTTACTTTTATCAGGTTTTACTCAACATATCCCTCTCTTTCATTAATTGATTAATTCTTTAATTTAACTCACGAATTGAAATTTACCGAGCGTGTTGGCCTTGAGGTTAGGGTCGCGTAGCTGTGAGCTTGAATTTGGGATAAGGTGGTTTCGAATCCCACCGTTGGCAGCTCTGAAGATGGTTTTCCGTTTTTTTCCAATTTCCACACCAAGCAAATGCTGAGGGCTGCGCCTTAATTAAGGCCGTGACTATTTCTATCCCATTCCCAGCCATTTTCCACTCTTGTATCGTCGAAAACCTACAATGCATTAGTATGACGTTAAACCACTTGCAAAAAGAAGTGTTTAACACTCTTGTTTAATATATTTGCCGGCAGGTGGGAAATTATGTAATTTATGTCGATCCTCGATATCTTTCATTTCTTTATGGATTTAATCATGTCTGTGTATCACTATATTGATCCATAAACTATTAGCCTTATTATTCATTGATTTCAGAGAGCAGATATTGTCCTATTGCGTTTGATGGTTGGACTTGCTGGGATTACACGCCTGCAGGAACTGTTGCCTACAATCCATGTCCATTCTTCATCGTTGGATTTGATCCCAGACGTAAGTATACATATGTTTTCTGCTCTCTACCAATAATTATATAGATATTATACAGTATTAAGTTATGAATTTAGTGTATGACTGACAGGGGCGAACGTACTCACGACAGCTTCTCATAGAGCTTCCAGAGATGCTACCCATAGTTAAATATTATATTATATTATATTATATTATATTATATTATATTATATTATATTATATTATATTATATTATATTATATTATATTATATTATATTATATTATATTATATTATATTATATTATATTATATTATATTATATTATATTATATTATATTATAAGACACAAAACAACTATTGAATATTTCAAACAGGGGTCAGAATAATTCTGTTTTCGATTTCTCAATGGTGTCTGTCTGTTAGGTCATCAGCTCAGATGCAGGTTGGTTCCTCAAATAGCACCAGCAAAGGCTATGCAGTTATAGGAAAACCACAAAAACCAATAGTGGTACCAAAATGAGGTGTACTAGGCAAGACGAGGAGTGAGATAGTTTGCCATTGCTTTCCTCACTGGGCTAGACAGTGCTATTGTAGCACAACTAACCCTATGAGCAATACCTTTCATGACACTCAGACGCACTGGTTGTGCTCTGAATGTCATTACTCAGCACCACCCATACCCCAGCAGCTTCCATATTGTCACAGCCATGCATGAGACTGGGACTTCAGTGAAAGTTACACTTTGCTCTGGCAAGTCTCAATGGATGACGTCGAAAGAATAAATGTGGTCGGAATGAAAATTGAATGAAGTCACATGATGTAGTAAACACACAAAACACATAGTGAATACATCACTCTACATAAAGTTGCTTTCAGAAAGGATATTCGGCCCTAAAACTGGACCAGGTCCATGTTTGCGTCACGGTTCACACCAACGATCCTAGCAAAAGTCTCAACGGAATTATTCATAGATGAATATTATTACTGGGGTAATAAAATAAACAATGATAATAGGAGAAAGTAGGTAAACTTTTGCCCTCGTCCGAAGGTGATGCTGCTCTTCTTAAGCAACGCCCCTGCCCCCAATGGAGGTGAGCTGCACGTACCATATTTTACCACATAACAGCTGTCCTGTCAATTTTAAATTTCTGGCGCTATGGGGTATCGAACATCACTTAGGTCATTTATTCCGGCTGCTTGGCTGAATGGTTAACGTACTGGTCTCCGGTTTGGATCAGAGGATTCCAATTTCTATTGCCAGCTGACCCGAGGATTCTAGCTGTATGCGGCTAATTTCTCTAGCTCGGGAATTGCGTGTATGTGTTTGTCTTAATACACCTCTCTGTATTTACACACGGCATATCACACCACTAAACAGCAGAGAAACACACAATAGTGTCTAATCTCCCCAAATACGATTGGTCTCAGAAAGGGCATGAGGCCATAAGTCTGGATCAAATCCACATCCAATGATGGACCTAGCAAGTAGAGGAAAAAGACCAGTAAGTAGAAGATGGCTTAATTTAATGCAAGTATCCTATCAATCAATCAATCAATCAATCAATCAATCAATCAATCAATCAATCAATCAATCAATCAATCAATCAATCAATCAATCAATCAATCAATCAATCAATCAATCAATCAATCAATCAATCAATCAATCAATCAATCAATCAATCAATCATCTTTGATCTGCATTTAGGACTGTCGCCCAGATGGCAGATTTCCTATCAATTGTTTACAAATTTTTTCTTAAATGACTTCAAAAACTTGGAAATTTCTGGAACATTTCCCCTTAAATTCTTTAAATTGTCGGGCTCAGAATACGTACTTTACATTGAAGGTCGTGATAAGAGCATCTGCTAGCTTTCTATTCGGGTGATCGATTTTTTAATCCCCGTCTATCCTGGGACTCGAGAATTTTTCTCTTGAAAATTCACTCGTAATTGGTAAGGGCTTCTAGCCTTAAACTCTCAGGCGAAATCCAAAATGAGCCAACATGCTTTCTGCTCTCCCAGAAATGCCTGGGATACGCTGAAGAAACTAGAGTATAAATACTCTTCATTAACTACAATGAATCTTCGTGGAACATCGACCAGCTGCTTCAAACTAACGAATTACAATAATTTACACATTACACTTTGCGTTCCAAACCGAGCCGTATTCGTCGAGAATAGAAACAGCTAGGACGGCCCACACACAAAATAACCTTCCAGCAATATTGATTATCTTGTGAAGTCTCCTGCTATAGAGTTATTTTGCTTGAAATTCAACCTTTTCGCCTTCAGTAATTACCACATTAAGAAAATGTATTATTTAACATTTTGTGTTGTGTGTTGTGTAGGTTATGCATTTCGACCTTGCTTGGAGAATGGAACATGGTTTCATCACCCTCAGTCCAATCAGACGTGGTCCAACTATACGACGTGTGTAGATGTAGATGATCTGCAAGTAAGTGATGACATTTTCATTTACAATATTGTGCAATATCGTGAATAGAAGTGATTCCAATCTCTTAATTTCCAAATAGAAAATGAATTACTAGATCATTACTGTATATATCACTCATTTTGATTTGTGCATCTCGGTATAATAATATTTACTGCATAATTATACATCACAAAATTATTACTTTTCTTTAAAGTGAAAACTGGTGAATCACTCGTATGTCACGTTAAAATACTTACTGGATAACAATGTGTAGGTGTAGCACATTTATGCCGTGTTTTTCCCTGTTCTATCGCTCAATCCAAAGGTGAAACTAACCTATAGTATGATTGCAAACATCTTCATAGTGACCATAATCGATATTTTTATTCTTAACAGCTCCCTCACAGAGTAAACCTCTTGCACAATATTCGGTACATTACCTTACCATATTTCTTCCTTAACAATGAATATATTACGAACATCATTGTTGTGTATTTATACCCATTTCCATCATATGGTGAACTTACTTAAATTGTTGAATAGAGTACTTATCACTGAAATCGCATGAATGTATATTATATTTCTTTATTTATTATTTATTTAACTTGTCAAGATTAAGGCCTGGTAGCCTTATTTTGAATATAACCAGGTTGATTGCTTGGATAAAGTGGTTTGCAGTAAAATATTAGTTGCGTATATCTAAATACTTTATAATTAAGATGATATACTATCAACTGAAATATAAGTGAATTATTAAGACATATACATATATACCATTCACGGTACAAATAATAACACAAGGACATTGTGCTTTACCTGCTAAGCGTGGTAATTATGTCCCTTTCGTTCTCCATGCCTCTGTATGAGCATATCACTTTCAACTGCCTGGTATTCTTAGGCAGACCAATTCAGCAGCTTGAGTATATAATGCGACTTTCTTGTGAAATGTTTTGCTTCATTTATTTTAAATGTGCAAATAATTTAATGAAAATGTGCATAGACCCTTCTTTCCTCATTACCTGACTGCTGAGAAAAAACAGGTATTTCGATCAATGGAAATAAATCGGGAACGAAAGGGTTACAGGATTGTGTACAGTATCAAAATAAGTAATTAATTTATTTTCAAAACTAACATCGTATGAATGTTAATGAATAACAATAAGAACATGGGAAGGGAATAAATACATTGGATATGACTAGATTGTAAAAATAATGCGTTAGTAGACCTATTCATCAACTAATCTAGTATTTCTTCAGCTTCAACTTTTACAACACTAGTAATATCTCAACATCTTGGTATCCAGCTGCATTGTAATCTTGTGATAACAAATAATTAATTTCATCTATTAAGAGTTACAGTTATAACAGACGTAAACAACTTGCACGTGTCTATTTATCCATTGATCTTTCTGTGGTATCTCATTTCAATTTTTTTGATATATCTATTATATATTTGTCTCCAAAGTTCCCTACATTTCGTGTCTGCTTGGTATATGCATGCGTTATTTATAACTTAATGAATCCTTAAAAATATAAAAATTGTGTAGTATTCCTCTTCTACTAGAGGTGCGCCAGCTTATCTTCATATTTTATTGTGATACTGTAATTTAACATACCTATGATTTCATTGTTTTATTCCACAGTTCCGTCAGATGGTGAACCACTTGTACATTACTGGATACACCATCTCTGTCATCGCCCTTCTCTTGTCCCTCATCATTTTCTTCTCCTTCCGGTGAGTAAAATATCTACAACTATCTGTCACAAATTGAAATCTAGATATCCGTAGTAAAATATATCCTATTCATTACTATTCACTGTACTAGTATGTTATTTTGCAAAAAAGGTTACTTAATTTACGTCATCTGCCAGATCATCATCTATATATAAAAATAAGAGTTTTGCCTGTATATTGCTTATAATTTAAAAAGAATGTTACTTCTGTATCGGTCGTGTCCAGAGTAACAAGGTAACGCACTTTTTTTATTTTCGTAATGTCTGTCTGTCTGTCTGTCTGTCTGTCTGTCTGTCTGTCTGTCTGTCTGTCTGTCTGTCTGTCTGTCTGTCTGTCTGTCTGTCTGTCTGTCTGTCTGTCTGTCTGTCTGTCTGTTTGTCTGTACATCACGAGAAAACGGCTGAAGAGAATTTAATGAAAATTGGTATGTAAAGTAGGGTAATAAGTCATGCAATCTAGGACATAAATAATTTTATTAACGCTGAGTGAAATGGTAGTTTAGGGGAAGGCCTAACCTTTTAATTCTTAAATATTTGTGTTATTAGTGTACATATCGATAAATAAAGTTATATAAAATTAAATTTCCGATCATTTATGTCTTGTACATTTTTACCGTACCGTCTATGATAACAGAGATATTCATGAATTTGTTTTTTTATTGCTAAGTCCATATCAATGCCGAGCCACGAGATAGCAGGTAAACAGAATTTAATGAAAATCGGTATGTAGAGTTTGGAAATAAGAAACTACAGTTTAGGCTATAAATAATTCTATTCATCCTGGAAAAAATTTAGTTTAGAGGAAGGCGCCTGAAATGTAATTTTTAATTACCTATATTATTGGTCCTGTCGAAAAGTAGTTACTACATAACAAAAGTTATAGAGAATACAATTTCCGAACATTTATGTTTTATTAATTTTTACCGTACCGACTCTGTTAAGAGTGGTATTTCAGAGTCGGAAGGAAACTAAATCGCAAGGCCTACAATATCGAGAGCTCATAACATTGATCAACAATAACATTACATTAAGCATTGTTTATTGTGACGTTCCTTGTCTCTTCTGCTGCCATTCATCTCCGATAGATGGCGTTAATGCTGCGTACTAAGTATAACAGCCTGCCTGAATATTGGCGGAAAGTAGCTGGAGAGTTAGGTAACTTTCAAGCATGCCGTTCCTCTGGTTCATAAATTTTCTGATACTGCTGGTACGTAACACACTGGTTCATCATTGTATTACAGCTATTCGATCCCTACTCTGAGGTGCTGATTGGAATTAGCAGTGTGCACACGTAACGGAATAATAGCATAGATTGGGAGTGTAGTACACTTCGTTAAAAGTGAGAAAATATGTGGTTTTTTATTTAATCTCAACATTCCTACTGACGTCATTGTAATGACCTGTGTTGATTTCAGTTGGGAAAAAAAGTCTTTCCGAGGTTGTAAAATGGCAGGTGAGAAGTGAGTTTCTGCCATTATAATGAAAATTCTCCAACTTGATTGTGACTGATGGTAGGAAAAAGGGCCTACCATTACAATGAAAATTCCCTAATCCAGTCTTCACATAACAAAAGACGTATGATGTCAACCCCGTCACGTTTTTAGGATAACGTTAAGAGCTATGCAATTTAATAGAATGTTACTCACAACGTGTACACTATCTATCCTAGAATTCCGTAGCGAAGCACGGGTACATCAGCTAATATATGTTAGCACGGGTACATCAGCTAGTATATGTTAGCACGGGTACATCAGCTAATATATTTTAGCACGGGTACATCAGCTAATATATGTTAGCACGGGTACATCAGCTAGTATATGTTAGCACGGGTACATCAGCTAGTATATGTTAGCTCGGGTACATCAGCTAGTATATGTTAGCACGGGTACATCAGCTAATATATGTTAGCTCGGGTACGTCAGCTAGTATATGTTAGCACGGGTACATCAGCTAGTATATGTTAGCTCGGGTACATCAGCTAGTATATGTTAGCACGGGTACATCAGCTAGTATATGTTAGCTCGGGTACATCAGCTAGTATATGTTAGCTCGGGTACATCAGCTAGTATATGTTAGCACGGGTACATCAGCTAGTATATGCTTGCACGGGTACATCAGCTAGTATATGTTAGCACGGGTACTTCAGCTAGTATATGTTAGCAGGGGTACATCAGCTAGTATATGTTAGCTCGGGTACATCAGCTAGTATATGTTAGCACGGGTACATCAGCTAGTATATGTTAGCACGGGTACATCAGCTAGTATATGTTAGCACGGGTACATCAGCTAGTATATGTTAAGTCAAGCATCAGTGGTCGATTATGTTCACGTTGAATTTGAAGAGCTTTGAGACATGGCATATTGATTCCAGTGGCGGCGCGTGACTTTCGTCACTGGGGGTTCAACAGAAGAAAAAAAATTGCACCCCCCCCCCTCCACCTCTCCCGTCGTGGGCCGTAACCTCCCAAAATAAGATGATAGAAGTTTTGAAAATGTGATCGAATACGAGAGAAGCAGACAATACATGCCGATATTTACCACATGCAAAATTAGAAATGTTTCACAATCGACTTACCCTATGTAGACAGCTTATACAAAAAATCCATCCTGCGCTCCTTGAGGGATGCAAATTTATCTATAACTGCTTCGTTGAAGTCCACAGAGTCTCGAACCAAGTCCTTTTCAATTGACAGCATAGCAAGAGCATTAAGTCTATCCTCGGTCATTGTGCTGCGCAAGAAAGTCTTTATTCTTTTCAGGGTTGAGAAGCACCTTTCAGCTTCAGATGTCGTCATGGGAATAGTAATAACTATATTTAAAAGTTTTATGCTTTCACCAAAGACACTCTGCAACTTATTTTCTAAAAGAAACTGCAACAAAGTCGTAGCCCCAGAAACAGTTCGAAAATCATTTCTCATGTATAATATTTCAAGTTCGGTTCTCAGTTTCGGTTTGTCGAGAAATGGGTAGGCCTCACACGCTTTGTACAGAAGTGAGTGGGGAAACTGCTTCTCAAAGCTGCCGAAATTTTCAGCTTGAAACAAGTTTGCTGCAAGAAGGTGGTTTGTGAATTGAAACCGTTCCTTTGCTTGAAGAATGACTGTGTCACAAACTTCTTTTGCCGCAACTCGTTTCGAGGTACGCAGCGGCCCTCGTGATACCTTCACTGGCGGGGGCAGTATATCATGTTCGTCAGCGATGTGGTCAATTTTATTTTCCCGAACCATTTTTATAGCAGCCTCGAAACCTGAAAGTGCGCCTTTGACTTCCAACGGATCTGAATTTCGCTTTTGTAGCTGACTGTATAAAATGTCCACATGAGGCATTATCTGATGGAAAACAGCCAACCAGAACTGAAATAACGGGTGCTCCAATTTTTAACGCAAACCTCTTGCTTGCGATATGGTGTTAGGCTGTCGAGAGGTAGTTTCCAGTTGATCAAGGCATTCGATGAGGGCATCTCTGTTCTCGTAAACTACTTCAACGGTCCTTGATTTAAAATTCCACCTTGTGTTTGAAGCATGAGGTACTCTTCTACCAACTATTTCGGTCAATACACCTGATCGCTGCGGGGAGTTATTAAAGAAGCTGGGGATTTCACTTAAATCTGCAAAAAATATACGGACATCCGTATTCTGGCTTGTCGCTTGTGCCATGACTAAGTTCAAAGAATGGGCGTAACAGTGAACATAATGTGCATGCTTAAAATCTTCCCTGATGAGAGCTTGCACTCCTGAATGGCGACCACTCATTACATTCGCCCCATCGTAACTTTGTGAAACTAACTTATCTGGGCTATCAACAACATCGCTCAAAGAAGATTTTAAACACTCTGCTATTGTCTTAGCATCATGACTAGCGGGTGAGAGGAAACCCCAAAATCTTTCAACTGGCTTACCGTTGGGAAGAACGTAGCGCAGTACAATAACTAATTGTGCTGTAGTTGATATATCGGTGGTCTCGTCTGCGATTACCGAAATGAAGGGCGCAGTTGTGATTTCTTTCTTTATTTTCTCGCGACAGATTTCAAACATGCACGAAAGCAGTTCATTCTGAATGTCTTTCGAGGTGCCTTTGAAAACAGTAGCTTTGGACAGATGGTCCTTTAATGCAACGTCAATTTCAGAACTAAAATTAACGAGGCCTCGGAATATGCCAGGATTCGAGGATTCACTTGTTTCGTCATGCCCGCGCAATGCCAACTCAAACGCGCCACAGAACTTTACACAGTCGATAATTTTTGACAGCACATAACGATTTTTCCGTACTTGATCGTTGTGTCTTTCGACAGACTGCCTGTAAGCACAATCAAGTTGCTGCCGGATATCGTGTTTTCCCAGAAGATCGAATTCTAACTGGGCAAGCATATGAGATTTAGAACTTTCGTGTTTCTTTATTTTTTGGGACAAATGTCCTAAATCTACTACTCCGACTTTGGTCCAAGTCCCTTCGCTTTCATCACTCACGAAGCATAAACACGGAAAACAAAACAACCTGTTAGTAACTTCGCACCCACAGATCCACTCGGTTCTTTTGTATATATCCATTCTGAATTTACGCACGATTTCTTTACTTTTACTTTTAGTCTGCTTCGTTATAACAAGATTGGGCGCCCGGCATTCTTAATCTCAAGTTTTCGCTCAAGAGAGAGACAAGAAAAGTTTGTCTTCTTAAGTATCTGGACACTGTTCAAACTCATTATGTAGCTCCTTACCTTTCCGGGGCACAAAGATTGTGGACGTAACTACAACGCACAAAAACACACACACGCACACGGACAAAAGATTGTAACTTCTTTATATCCTAAAAATTAAGTTTCAGAACGGCACAACGGTGCAAAAAAACACTCACACGCTTGCACAGCGTACAATAATGTTACGAATTATGATAATTGCTAAGTACAAACGTTTACAAACACTAGTTTCACACTTGAAAAACACGAGGAAACTATAGGAATGAATGTTCGCACTTTTCACAATGTTGGTAACTTAATTTTAAGAACTAGTGTGAGCTGGTCAATTAGCGTTTTCATTGGTATTACCTTCCCGCTACTCTTTGCCTCAATGATTTTTAAGCTATGTTTCTCTCCAAAAAAGTAATTATTCCAAAGAAGGCAAATGAATAGATGTTTAGTAAGTATTGATATATTTGGGACAAGGTATCAATTGGAATTTGGCAATTTAATATGACTTTTGGTAGTAATGATGCTGTTCAACACTAGCGCTAATTATGTGCACTATTCTCTGCTGCCTGGTTAAATTCCTGTAAGGGCAACAGATGGCAGGCACATACTATTACAGTTTTCTTACCCCAACAACACGACTTGCGACAGACTTGAGAGAGAGTGGCATACTGCGCATGCCTACACCACGGATATTCTTTTCTGCGATATCCAGGTCTTGCTTTAATGCTGACAGACTTCCCCCCGCACCTCACTGGTCCCTTCGCCTAAGTACGGACGGAGATGCAGCCTTGTATGGGGGTTCATTCCAGACGAGTCTCCAGCCACAGACTATGCGCAGCTCACATGAATTAAGAGCCAGTACGAGTATATTACGGACAGATGGGCTTAGCACGAGCTTTGAGAATGACAAGGGAATCGTGAAAATTAAGTAGCTGAGTACAATTTGATATAAACTGGAGGTGCATTGCTCCATTGCGCTATACCAGAAACCGCCACTGATTGATTCACTACTCCCGCGATATTTGTGACATTTACTGAGTTGTAGGTAGGGGAACAATTTGGACTATTGACTTGTATGAATTACCAAGTGAGTTGGCCAGGCAGTTTGTGGTGCGCAGCTGTGAGCTTGCATCTGGAATATAGTGGGTTCAAACTCCACTGTCGGAAGCCCTGAAGATGGTTTTCCGTGGTTTCCCGTTTACACACCAGGCAAATGCTGCGGCTGCACCTTAATTAAGGCAACGACCGTTTCGTTCGCACTCCTAGCCATTTCCTATCTCATCGTCGCCATGGGACCTATCTGTGTCGGTGCGTCGTAAAGCCAATTATAAAAATAAAAATAATAAAAAACATAGTTGTAAATCTAGACTGTCAGTCAGACATCAAGAACTTATTTTAGCATGAATGGGAAGAAAAGTGTAAGGGACCGAAGTTTTGCTAAATTGGTGTCAGTGAGGATGCTCCATCCAGTGTATTCCGTAAATGTAAGCAATCGACCTACGTTTTTCGTACTGCTAGACGATCATGAATAGGGGAAATAGTGTCAGAAGCTAGTCATAGATTTAAAAATTTCCTTATCACTGTTTAATATAAATGGCAAGTCCGTAGAATGAAATATATTTCCTGCTCATATACTTCAGTGAATATCCACCTTCACTACTTTCACTGAATTTGTGGTGGCCAGCTATAGAATTCATTTGTAGTTACATAAAACTAGTATACCGGGCTTCATTTAGCAGCAATTAATTAAGGAAATTAATAAAACTGAACATGTTTCAGTCATACATGTTTGACCTCTCTGCCGGGCTGAGTGGTGGTGGTGGTGATTATTGTTTTATGAGGAAGTACAACTAGGCAACCATCCTCCCCGGCTGAGTGGCTCAGACAATAACATGTTAATTTCTGAGTTCAAGTTGCCGGATTCGATCCCAGCTCAGCCCGCTGTTATTTGAGGGTGATCAAATATGCCGGCCTCGTTTCTGCAGATTTACTGGCACGTAAAATAACCCCTGAAAGGCATAATTTCGGTACTTCGATGTCTCTTAATATTATTAGTTGTAGTAGCAGTAGTAATAGTCGCGGTAATAATAATTTGAACTATCTTAATTGTATTTCATCACATGCCAACTTCCCCTCTTTATAATTCATTTCATCCCTTACGCCACATTTTGTGTACTAATGCACCTGCCATTCATCATCATGATCATTTTCGCTTGTTTAGATGCATTCGTGTCCTTGGGAACATTGTATCAGTCTATTTTACCTTATATCTCCACCATTATTACAGTTCAGATATCATTGTTCTTTACTGTTCTGAACGTACGTAATCTGTTTACCCTCCAGGGTCGGTTTTTCCCCCGGACTCAGCGAGGAACCCCACCTCTACAGCCTCAAGGACACTGTCCTGGAGCTTCAGACTCTGGGTCTGCGGATACAACTGGGGAGGATGACCAGTACCTCGCCCCGGCGTTCTCACCTGCTATGTCGTACAGGAGCCTTGTGGGAGGATGGGAAGTTTGGAAGGGATAGGTAAGACAGAGGGAAGAAAGCGGCCGTGGCCTTAAGTTAGGTACCATCCCGGCATTTGCCTGGAGGAGAAGTGGTAAACCACGGAAAACCACTTCCAGATGGCTGAGGAGGGAATCGAATCCCCCTCTACTCAGTAGACCTTCCGAGGCTGAGTGGACCCCGCTCCAGCCCTCGTACCACTTTTCAATTTTTGAGGCAGAGCCGGGAATCGAACCCGGGCCTCTGGGGGTGGCAGCTAATCACACTAACCACTACACCACAGAGGCGGACTGTTCTGAACGTACTAATCAAAAATTTTGTCTCTCCCTTATTTTCTTTTCTTTAATTGGTAGTTCCAAACCTCGTCTTGGTATTCCTTCTCCATTCAAATATTGAATATTTCCAGACTATTCCCTCTAATGTTCTCTATCTCATCATTCAAATTTTCCACCTCTTCCCGTGTGTCTTATGTTCTCACATTTCATCTCTCATTTTTTAACAAACGAGTACGTCTGAGAAATTATATTTCATCTGCGTGTATCCGAATTTCCTTCATCCTTCTTAGTATGAGAGGTATGTGATATCCCTTCTGTGTTATTTCTTTCCTTCATCTCTTCCTCTTTGTTCCATAGTATCTTCGGTAATCTTTGATAGAAAACATTCGTATCATCCGGTTGATTTCCATATCTAGAATTGAATATATCTGAAATCTGTGAGCTCGATGTTATACAAGCACCACGCTCCCCTTGTCTGCAGTTTTCAATTCCACCTCGATATTATATTACCCCTCCGTTTCCAATCAGATCCACCCCGGTCCCAGGTACCATCTCTCCGCTCGGTGACATGGTCGTTGGCGGAAAGGAAACTTGAAGCAACATCAGTGCGTTTCATAGTTATAGAAATAATAATAAAAATACCGAGCTCGATAGCTGCAGGTCGCTTAAGTTCAGCCAGTATCCTGTATTCAGGAGATAGTGGGTTCGAACTCCACTGTCGGCAGCCCTGAAGATGGCTTTCCGTGGTTTCCTATTTGTTTTGCTAGTTGCTTTACGTCGCACCGACACAGATAGGTCTTATGGCGACGATGGGACAGGAAAGGGCTAGGAGTGGAAAGGAAGCGGCCCTGGTCTTAATTAAGGTACAGTCCCAGCATTTGCCTGTTTTCCTATTTTCACACGAGACAAATGCTGGGGCAGTACCTTAATTAAGACCACAGTCGCTTCCTTCCCACTCCTAGCCCTTTGCTATTGACGTCCGAAACGGGGGAGGAGCTTACGGTCAGCTGTTTCCAATATGGCGGCGAGATAGTGACGGGAAGTAAACACGACAGTGATCGGGTGTGCGTCTGTAGGATTTATAAAGTGTTCAAAATGTCTTTGGTGTCGTATGCGCAACTGTTGAGAGTTGTCGGAGATTTCACGCGTCCATTAGTGGAAGGGGAACAAATATTCAAGCGTAATTACTTGATATGTGTAGGTAAAAAGTTTGAAACAGAAGACGAAACTGGTGTTGTAGCGTTGTGTTTACAATCATCCCACATCGATTCCAAACCGCACAAAGTTAATGTTGTCTTGAACAAAGGGAGTGGAAATGTGTAGTGCAACTGTACATGTAAAGCGGGTTTGTCAGAGAAATGTTACCGTTGACACACTAATTCACCTTAACAGTTAAGCTACTGTAATTTTCCAATATTAGAGGTTATTGGGTAATTTATTGTTGATTTGGTTCATGCCAAAGCCTTAGCCAGGTGACGGGGGAGTTATCTGTCTTGTAAACTGTAATCTTGGGGAAGAAATAAAATAATAATTCTACTAAGTAAATGTTGTAAAGCAAATGAATCCTAGGCTTTATACAGGCTTGTGTTGGAACAGCCCACATCCTAATAATATTCTTCCATTTTTACGATCAGCACAAACGTTAGAACTTAGAACCGACAGTAATAAGTATAAAAATTATAACTACCTACAGAATATGCAGAGCAAAGTTTGAAAATTATAATTTAAGAGTACTCTAACCTCTACAGTTACAGCTGTTTGGGGTTGAAGAATACTTGGTTTGTCCAATTATACCAAATAATTAGGTTATAGCTTCTAATTTATGATGACCGGGCGAGTTGGCCGTGCGGTTAGGAGCGTGCAGCTGTGAGCTCGCATCCGGGAGATAGTGGGTTCAAACCCCACTGTCGGCAGCCCTGATGATGGTTTTTCGTGGTTTCCCAAATGCTGGGGCTGTACCTTAATTAAGGTCACGGCCGCTTCTTTCCCAATCCTAGACCTTTCCTGTCCCATCGTCGCCATAAGACCTATCTGTGTCGGAGTGACGTAAAACAAATAGCAAAAAAAAAGCTAATTTATGATGGCAAAATACTACATATTTTCTTTCATTGATAGAAGTATTTTATAGGCAATTTAAATGCAGTGCTTAATTACTACCAGTTAAAGATATTACTCATATGTAGATTAGTTAATTTACTGTCTGCTGTTACACATATGAAGAAGTTTAGCAAAGAGCGGATTACATTCTATGTGCGGCACAGAAGTATTACGCTACAAGTTTATCAGTATTTTTGATGTAGCTAAATCTTTGTGAATATAAATTAGAGACAATAACTATCAATGAGTACAATAAACAGTACCGGTACCTACGTTGTGGAAAGAAGTCGTCTTCACGAGAATGCAGACTGCACACTGTCATGTATCGCGTAACGCGTTTTCCAATTAACAGCGCGGAAGCCCATCTTTCTCTCTGAACTTTTTGTACAGGGAAGTAGTGAAGAGATTTCGCATCCGTTTTATACGATTTGCAACCGTATACAGAGCAGTACCTCCTCAAATTTGACAATTTTCTTTCTGTTTCCATCACGACGTCAATGCTTCGCCATGTAAATAAACCTCACCAGTCACTATGTTGCAGTTTCAACATTCTACCGCGTGGCTGCGCCATCCAACTTTTCTGACGTCAATCCCATCGTCGCCGTAAGACCTATCTGTGTCGGTGCGACGTAAATCAACTTGTAAAATAATAATAATAATAATAATAATAATAATAATAATAATAATAACAACAACAACAATCAATCCTATGGCATCAGCTAGTGTACGTAGGTAGCATGAATTGAAACCACATAGGCTGGCTGCTGGACAATTTCGACGTGTCGTTTTACTCTACTAGATGGCAACGAAACTAGAATTCTGTTGGGTGATCTATGGCTGAGTTTTAAATTAATTTTGTCGAGTAAACACCAAGTGTGTCACCGGAGATCAATTATATGCCGACATCATGCAATATGGAATGGTGGCGGTGATTATTGTTTCAAGGGAACGAAAAGGAGTGCCGAATGGAATTCTCCGCCCTTCAATAAACCGACTCCCTCTGCCGAGTTTTAACCCGCAATTTTGGGAGCTGGAGGCCGACACTATATCGCAGATCCTCAAATGCAACTAATAGTTGAGTGAAGTTAAACATTATGTTTTAAGAATTATGTATTGTAACTGTTCAATACCATGTTAACAGGCATATCATGAAGCCCAGCAAGACATATATGCCGTTTTCTGCATCATCCTACGATATATTTTGTTGTAATAAGCATTTTATATCCGATCCGGGATACGAGTGGCACTGCGCTAGCTCGAAGGGTGATGCTCTAATGGCGCGTACTGAGGGAGATAACTCTCAGTACACCGAAACCATGAGTTTACGCTCTCTATCGTGCGAGCGAGAAGGAAACAGGACGCCACACTCAGAGACTGCCTAGGTCAGGAGGCGGAGTTAACTTTACAGGGTTATAACTTGAGAACTGGATATTCTAAGCGATTTCCCTGTATATTCATGTATACCAACTCACAAATTCTGCGCGTCAAGTGATAATAATAATAATAATAATAATAATAATAATAATAATAATAATAATAATAATAATAATAATAAAATTTCGGTACAAGCCTTAGAAATTTGCAGGTAAGGACTCATTGAAATCAGTATAATTTACAATATTTGTTAATGTAAGAGAAGGTATTACTTAACGAGCGCTTTACTAATGACGCACATTAGACGGATGTACGTAATTGGAACCATCTGTCGGGAGCGCTTTTCTTGACAGAAATATGAGAGGCTCCGGCCTCTACTTCTTCCCGCGTTGAAACCCAAGAGAAAGCTTGTGAGATTACCAGAGAATCAGCGATGCGATTTACATGAAAGTAGATCAGTGAAAGGAGGAAGTCATGATCTACAAAGTGAATATTTATACGACCCTGAAGGTTCAGTATTAGCGGAGCGATTTGTGCCCTGTGGGCGGAGCTTACCCTCTCCATCGTCAGCGATTCGCATTTCTTATAAAATGATACCATGACAGCCCTTAGTTACTCATTCCTTACCTCATTCGCCCAGATAGCCGAAAGATGGAGTTTAATCCACTCCTTTGCTCAAGTGAAGAATGTTAGCGACATGGTATTTAAAACATTTTTTTACACGTTTGCATTCTGACCTGAACGTTTCTCTCTGGTGGAGGAACTCACTTTAATGGAAGCTACCCACTTGTAAAAGTAAAATATGATTCCACCCTTAAAGAGGACACCTCCAGAGAACATGAAACATCACACAGAGGCAGGATTAAATCAGACATGCAGCGACGTGTTATGAATTCATTACGGGTCCGATTACAAGTGTGTGTGTGGAAAATATGTCCAAGTCATTGGACATTTAATTATGTAATTGAATGTGTACAATTCCTTGATAAAGGTATTCAGTACGATAGAAATTTCTATAAGAAATTATTTTAAATTTTTTGGCATATACAGCAATGCGATATTTGTGTTTATTTCTAAAGAAACAGTCTATACTATTAAATTTCCTTATCGCTGCTCTTTTTTCATCCAGGTTTCTTCTGTAGATACATGTTCAATTGCTGAGGAGTGATTCCCAAGCGTGAAATTCACATAACAATTACTCGGGATTAAATTAAATGTATTGATTTATAACATACGACATTATTAACTCTTTTCTTTCCTACTTTCAGTTATGTTGAAAAACCCAGAGGTATTCCATTTAGATTCGTAAGTTTCTCCATGAATGTCTATGAGAGGGCCACGACACCTAACTTCACCACTTCTAAAGCCGAATATAAATTTCATGATCCTCTCTCCTAACGCTCAGTGTGTGAAAGATGTTTTTCAAAATTGCTTAAGAAATATTGCCGGTGATGTGTTACGTAGCTCGCCTTGCATATGCGAGATAAGTACCTAGGATATGACATTGTATAACATGGTATTCACTTTGAGAGTTGAAACAGTGAGAACAGGGATAGCTCGTGCATGTTCCGGCAGTTTTACAACCTGCCATATGCTCTCTACGTCCATCACGTTCTTGTAGACAGCGCTATGTTAGTAAGACCAGAAATAGAGAAGTCCATGAATCTGCAGTATACATCTCAAAAGTAATAGACAGAGGGGAAGTATCAGGAGATGATCAAAAAAATCTGCGAAAATGATAATGGACACTAGATTTTTATGGGTTACGTGGAGGAGATACACGTTTATGTATTTAAAATGTTGCAAGTTTTAGCATGTTATTTGTGTTTTCCATAATATACTTATCTTTATTATGTAGAAGAAATAATTGTCTCCATTAATTCAAAATATACATGTCCATGTATGTCTCTATCCATGTCCAGCTCCATCATATGTTGCTTGCTCATTTTTGATAAGTTTCATTTGAACTCTTTCGCTGCTATGATCGCATGTATGCACGACAGGTGCCTTGCTCTGCGGAATTCGTATTATCGCGAGTTCGTACTTCTACTCGCCGGGTGTCCCATTTCCGCAGTATGTCGCTTCTAATAGGACTTCGACGTCTCTTAATGGTATTTCGAAATATTTGAACTTTAATCGTGTAAAATTATTGTTTCTAAGGAAAGCATTTTTATGTATCATATTTCAAAATTTCAAAATAAACTATTTCATAGAAATATCATACCACCAGGAATTACAGAATCAATCAATCAATCAATACTGATCTGCATTTAGGGCAGTCGCTCAGGTGGCAGATTCCCTATCTGTTGTTTTCCTAGCCTTTTGCTAAATGATTTCAAAGAAACTGGAAATTTATTGAACATTTCCCCTGGTACGTTATTCCAATCCCTAACTCCCTTTCCTATAAATGAATATTTGCCCCAGTTTGTCCTCTTGAATTCCAACTTTATCTTCATATTGTGATCTTTCCTACTTTTATAAACGCCACTCAAACTTATTCGTCTACTAATGTCATTCCACGCCATCTCTCCGCTGACAGCTCGGAACATACCACTTAGTCGAACAGCTCTCCTTCTTTCTCTCAGTTCTTCCCAGCTCAAACTTTGCAACATTTCTGTAACGCTACTCTTTTGTCGGAAATCACCCAGAACAAATCGAGCTGCTTTCCTTTGGATTTTTTCCATTTCTTGAATCAGGTAATCCTGGTAAGGGTCCCATACACTGGAACCATACTCTAGTTGGGGTCTTACCAGAGACTATATGCCCTCTCCTTTACATCCTTACTACAACCCCTAAACACCCTCATAACCATGTGCAGAGATCTGTACCCTTTATTTACAATCCCATTTATGTGATTACCCCAATGAAGATCTTTCCTTATATTGACACCTAGATACTTACAATGATCCCCAAAAGGAACGTTCACCCCATCAACGCAGTAATTAAAACTGAGAGGACTTTTCCTATTTGTAAAACTCACAACCTGACTTTTAACCCCGTTTATCAATATACCATTGCCTGCTGTCCATCTCACAACATTTTCGAGATCACGTTGCAGTTGCTCACAATCTTGTAACTTATTTATTACTCTGTAGAGAATAACATCATCCGCAAAAAGCCTTACCTCTGATTCCACTCCTTTACTCATATCATTTATATATATAGGAAAACATAAAGGTCCGAAAATACTGCCTTGAGGAATTCCCCTCTTAATTATTACGGGGTCAGATAAAGCTTCACCTACTCTAATTATCTGAGATCTATTTTCTAGAAATATAGCAACCCATTCAGACAATGCGGTCGTGAAAATTCAATATTCATTGACTTGGCCCTCAACGGGCAACTTAAACGCACTCTACAGTGTGATGGTAGTAGTACCAGACCTGTATCTCAGATCCTTTCCAACAGAACAAAGGTGACCTAGGCCACCATAGCTCAATTGGTAGACCAACCGACGCAAAATCGGGAGGTTGTGGGTTGTTCTGTACTTAACATCTCTTCAACACGTACTAAATGTAAGTAACACGACCTAATAGGTTGAAAGTCGGTTTCGATTACAATGCGGTCTTGAAAATTCAATATTCATTGACTTGGCCCTCAACGGGCAACTTAAACGCACTCTACAGTGTGATGGCAGTAGTACTAGACTTGTAGCTCAGATCCTTTCCAACTGAACAAAGATGGCCTAGGCCACCATAGCTCAATTGGTAGAGCAACCGACGCAAAATCGGGAGGTTATTGGTTCGGATCTCACTGGTGTCTGGTTGGCCATTTTTGTTCTGTACTTAACATCTCTTCAACACGTACTAAATGTACGTAACACGACCTAATAGACTGAAAATCGGTTTCGATTAATCTCTAGCGTATTATGCTATGTAATTTGGTAAAATAATTGTTTCTAAAACGAGTTTTTATTTTCATAATTTCAAAATTTTCAAAATATCATGGAAATAATATCCTACCACCAGGACTACAGAATGGCTTGCCAGTGCAAGAAATAACTTTTGTAAATTATCGCTCACAAACACTGGCCGAAAAAAATATCCAAACACCAAGAAGCGGTTGTGCTAGATTAACGAACGGTGGTAGGCGTGTTGACGCATCTGAAAGATGACATTGATTCATATTTCCCACGAATACATTTAGCGTGGCGGTAGTAGCAGCCTCATGACGTTGCACATCAGGTTTGCTTTAAATACGGGCTGTACTCTGCGAGAGCGTTAGTTACGTGTGAGATTGGACGGAGTAACTGTAAAAGAGTCAAGAATGCCTTTACGACGAGGAGGAGGCTAGCATCAACAGCTCACTGCGATTGGACGAGGTCGTATGATATGGCTACGTGACGGTGGATTTTCCTTCTGCGCTATTGCAGAACGACTTGACATGAATTCTTCCACTGTGCATGCGTGCTGGCAGCAGTGGTCGCGATAAGGTACGTTTGCAAGAAGACTGGGCTCCGGACATCCCCGTGGCCCCATCGAGAGGGAGAACCACCGTATTCGCATATGGCTTGGCGCAGCGGACTACGTCTGCAGCAGCAATTTGAGCGGCAGTTGGCACCATAGTGATGCAACGAACTTTTTGAAATCGGTTACTTGAAGGACAGCTCCGAGATTGACGCCCAGCGGCGTGCATTCCACTTACCCAAAACCACTGCCGTCTGCGACTTCTGTGGTGTCAAGCGAGAGTTCATTGGAGGATGGAGTGGAGGTTCGTTGTGTTTTCCGATGAAACCCGGTTCTGCCTTGGTGCTAGTGATATCAGTGTGTTGGTTAGAAGGAAGCAAGGTGAACGCCTGCATTCCACCTGTCTGCATCGTCGACACACTGAACGTACATCGTGAGATCTGGTCTGAAGAGCAATTTCCTATGACAGCAGTTTAGTAGCACTCTCGTGGTTATCCCACGCACCCTGACTGCAGAAGTGTACGTCCGTCTGGTGATTCGACCTGTCGTGCTGCCATTCATGAACAGCATTCCCGGGGGTGTTTTCCAACAGGATAATGCACACCCCCAAGCCACTGTTCTCACCCAACACGTTCTACAGAGTGTCGGCATGTTGTCTTGGCCTGCTCGATCCCCCGATCTGTCCTCAGTCGAGTACGTATGGACAACAACCCCAGCATCACACACAATCAGCGTTAACCTTCCCTGTATTGACCAACCAAGTGCAAAAGGTATGGAACTCCATCCCATAAGTTGATTTTCGGCCCCTGTATGATAAAATGCATCAACAGTCAGGCGATTACACCGGATATTAATGGACCAGCGTGGCACATTTGCGATGGCTTTTCTCGCGCGGTTGTTAACCTGTAGTCGTGTTCCTTTAATCCATTAAATGGAAATGGCTTATGGGTTTTAGTGCCGGGAGTGTCCGAGGGCATGTTCGGCTCGTCAGGTGCAGGTCTTTTGATTTTACTACCGTAGGCGACCTGCGTGTCGCGTTGAAGATGAAATGATGATGATGACGGTACATACACCCAGCTCCAGTGCCAGTGAAATTAAACAATAATGGTTAAAATTCCAGACCCTGCTGGGAATCGAATCCGGGATACCTGTGACCAAAGGCCAGCACGCTAACCATTTAGCCACGGAGCCGGACATCAATTAAATATGTTACCTCGACAAATAGATGGCCAAAAGTTCCGTACCGGTATTGTACATTCCATATTTAGTGGTGTTTGCATATTTATTTCCACCAGTGTATTATTCAACGTGAAACATTAAGGTGAAAATTCAAACTTAATTACTCAGGCAAGGGATCTTGCATGGCAGAGAATTCCGCGGCGAAAGATTTAAACAGGGTTTTCATAATTTTCAATCTATTGAAGATATTTGAATGGGGTTTTGCATTGTAGTGTAATTTACTGATATTTAAATAATATGCTCTAGACTAATTCCTTTGACTGATGTAATTTAAGTTTCAAAAATAATTATTATTGCCAAATTAGCAAAAAGGGGCAATATGAAATACAGTATAATGATTGAAATATTTCCCGAAAAAAAAATATCGTGAAACTCAAGTAAATATTTAAAGTATTGTTTCATTACTCTAATTTATTTCAGGATGGCCTAATAAATTCACGCACACATATTTAAGCACAAACAATTCTAACCAGTCATGAATAGCCACACTAATTACCAGTCTATTTACAAATCTCTCTTCTGTACACACACTTGGGAGTCTCGGCCGGTTTTTACCTGGGAATGTCTATAATCCTTACTTTCACTTTCTATAATCCTTACTTTCACTTTCCTAAAGTCCAGTCACCTCCGCCTTCGTGGACAGCTGGATTTGAACACTGGCTATACAACACACGACGGCTGTTCGTTGGTTCAACTCAGCTCATTTCCAGTTCTTCACACAATCAATCAATCAATCAATCAATCAATCAATCAATCAATCAATCAATCAATCAATCAATCAATCAATCAATCAATCAATCAATCAATCAATCAATCAATCACTACTCATCTGCATTTAGAGCAATCGCCCAGGTGGCAGACTGCCATTCACCGAGCTCGATAGCTGCAGTCGCTTAAGTGCGGCCAGTATCCAGTATTCGGGAGATAGTAGGTTCGAACCCCACTGTCGGCAGTCCTGAAAATGGTTCTCCGTGGTTTCCCATTTTCACACCAGGCAAATGCTGGGGCTGTACCTTAATTAAGGCCACGGCCCACAGTGGGTAATTTCTAGCATCCAGCCGGCCAAAAATAATATTTTGAACCCTTGTCTTTGGTGCGCATTTTCTGTGAGTCGTGTTTATAAGACTCCTGGGTACAGTAATTAAGTATTGAAAAGTCGCGCTGTCTGATTACCTAATCTCACCGAAGGCCTAAAGTGGCTCTCCTCCGTTAGGGCATCATATCCTAGTGAGGCGAGCGCGCAGTTATTATTATGTGAGGGCTCAGTAAAGACGTCAGAACTAAATATTTGTTTATCTTGCAAGGTGATTATATTAAATGAAGGTATGTATTTTATATAGTATGTAGCACTTTCTGAAAATTACTATACTGTTGTCCGCAATATGCACTTAAAATTCAGGTACGCGGTGTCCAAGCGCTATCTAATTGTACAAATTTGAGCTGACTTTAAAAACGGATTGCCTTTGATTTCCGCAATGAAAGCCTTTTGGATGAGTTATATATACTTTAATGATTAGAAAACTGTGACGTTTTTCTGCGACCAGGCGCGACCATGAGAGTAATTAATTTTTTTCAGAAACCATGTACTTTGTAACCCGAAGGTCGGTTTTCGAGCTGTTGAGGAACATCAGGGAATATAAGCGGAACTATGATATTGCGATTGTTGTAATTGAACCTTTAGGCTTTGAGGATTGTTCTGAGGATATATACAAGTCAATAAGGAAATCTGTCAGTAGTTTGCGCGCTAAAATTCGATCACGCTGGACAAAATATAGTAGAAAAAGTGACAAATTGCTGAAGTACAATAAAAGATTTTTCGAGCAGAGAATGAGCCTTGCAGAAGGACGTGCATCACAACAATGTCAGGATGAGCCTGCCAGTACTATAGCTCACTCCATGATAAGAAAACAGTATTGTTCTTACGACAACAGCGTTGCCATATCGAACGGCTCCACTCAACGCCATCACGAGAAAACGGCCGCACATAAATTTGTGAAATTCAGTATGTAAGTACAAGACAAAAGGCTGAAGAAACTAAGCTACAAATTACTTTTATGAACTAAAGGGGATGTGGGGTTTACAGGGGCCACGTTTGGTTTGTACAGAATCAGAGGTAAACTACGGCACATAAGAAACCTCAGCACTGAAATATAAGGCAAATTGCGAGAGAAAATAGACAAATAATTTTATGGGCTCGAGGGGCGGGGGATGTATTTAATTGCATTTAATAAATTTATCCGGACAATAAAAGCTAGAAAACAGACGCAATAAATAAATACTGCAGATGACTACAAAGATCACAGTATTTATGTCAAAGAAACACATCACACACGTAGGCTTATCGCATAATTCTCACTCAACACAATACATTTACGCACTGCTTTAAAGCCTAAAATACACACGCCATGAATAAATACTGTAGATGACTTCACTACAGAAGTTCAGGGAGGAAACGCGTCTATTGGTTGATATCCGAAGCAAAGTGCTGGCAATACCAATGATGGAAACGGCTAGAAGATTCTTTAGAGAGGCTTCCACTTCTGCGGATATTACTGGAGTAGATATGAATTTAATAAACCATCTACGAACCATTGTAGGAACTCTTTCGTATGGGTATGCCATTGATAAAGTGACATTTGGCATGTACGCAAAGGAAACTATACAATTGCACTTACAAAAATACAAATCGTACTACATGCCTGTAACTTTGCACAAACTCCTGGTTCATAGACAGGAGGTCATTAGGCACTGTATTATACCTATTGAACAACTCTACGAGGAAGCCCAGAAGACCAGGAATAAAGATAATAGGAAACCTTAAAGACACAAATACTGAGCTTTTCCATAGGTTGCTTATATCATCGGACCCTTATATCACCAGCTTAGGGAAATCAAGGAGGAGGAAGTTGATTCCGCTTTCATGAGAACTGCTCAACTTACTGTCTGAGCCTCCTGTATTTGGTTCTGCCGAAGGAGATAATGACAGTGACGATAGCGATTCTAATGTAACTGCATCTAATGAATACATTGTTTGGCAGTTAGATGTATTCCTGTATCTCTTTTTAAACATTCTAAACAGCATGTCCCACTATTAACATCTATTTAATTCCTTAAAGATATAACGAAATATGATTAAAATTACAAAGATTACTTATGCTTCCTTCGCTCTTCCTCGTCTATCCCTTCCAATCTTCCCATCCCCACGCAAGGCCCCTGTTCAGCATAGCAAGTGAGGACGCCTGGGCGAGGTACTGGTCATCCTCCCCAGTTGTATCCCCCGACCCAGAGTCTGAAGCCCCAGGACACTGCCCTTGAGGCGGTAGAGGTGGGATCCCTCGCTTCTTTCGAGGAAAAACTAACCCTGGAGGGTAAACAGATTAAGAAAGAAAGAAAGAAAGAAAGAAAAGTTACTAAGTCTATTTCTGGCGTAGTAATTGTTCTTTGTACTTGATTGACCACACACTTAATTATCTCCAATAATAGCAGTTACATACTAAGTTTTATGTAAATCGGTCCATTAGTTGCCGAGATACGATTTTTGGTCGGCTAGATTCCTGAAATTACGCACTGTGCGGCCGCTTCCTTCCCACTCCTAGCCATTTCCTGTCCCATCGTCGCCATAAGACCTATCTGTTGTTTTCCGAGGCTTTTCTTAAATGATTGCAAAGAAATTGGAAATTTATTGAACATCCCCCTTGGTAAGTTATTCCTATCCGTAACTTCCCTTCCTATAAACGAATATTTGCCCCAATTTGTCCTCTTGAATTCCAACTTTATCTTCATATTGTGATCTTTCCAACTCTTAAAGACACCACTCAAACTTAATCGTCTACCGATGTCCTCCTACGCCATCTCTCCACTGACAGCTCAGAACATAGCACTTAGTCAAGCAGCTCGTCACATTTCTCCCAAGTCTTCCCAATCCAAACTTTGCAACATTTTTGTAACGCTACTCTTTTGTCGGGAATCGCCCAGAACAAATCGAGCTGCTTTTCTTTGAAATTTTTCCAGTTCCTGAATCTAGTAATACTGGTGAGAGTCCCATACACTGGAACCATACTCTAGTTGGGGTCTCACCAGAGACAAATATGCTCTCTCCTTTACATCCTTACTACAACCTCTAAATACTCTCATAACCATGTGCAGAGATCTGTACCCTTTATTTACAATCATATTCATGTAATTAGCCCAATGAAGATCTTTCCATATAATAATACCTAGGTATTTACAATGATCCCCAAAGGGTACTTTCACCCCATCAACGCAGTAATTAAAACTCAGAGGACTTTTCCTATTTGTGAAACTCACAACCTGACTTTTATCGCCGTTCATCATCATACCATCTCTGATTCTACTTCTTTACACAAATCATTGATATATATATATATAAGAAATCATAAAGGTCCAATAATACTGCCTTGAGGAATTCACGTCTTAATTATTACAGGGACAGATAAAGCTTCACCTACTCTAATTCTCTGAGTTCTACGTTTTAGAAACAGAGCCAGCCATTCAGTTACTCTTCTGTCACGTCCAACTGCACTCATTTTTGACAGTAGACTTCCACGATCTGTCCTATCAAATGCCTTAGACAGGTCAATCGCGATACAGACCAATAGGTGCCAATACTGTCGAAAATTCAGGGTTCAGCTGAAGATCAAACCTTCCCGTCGTATCGTCCAGAGAGCGCACGCAGAAACTAAATGAAGGAAACAATAGAGGAAGGACCGCGGCATGTCCTCAGGCGGTCTGGGAAGTTCCCCGAGGTGCTTAGTCATCCCCTTTATAGTAATACCGAAGGGGCCGCTACAAGGCTGACGGTCGCCTGAGCACGTAACATCGTCCCCGGTCGAGAGTTGATCGTCCCGATCAGTTACCTTCTTCAGCTTTTCCCCGTTAAGGCGCCAATTGGTCCACATACACCACCTTCATCTCGCTCATCGGGCTTCCTGGTATGCGACAGATTACGTCATTTATCCTCTTAACAACATGGTAAGGGCCTTCCCACGCCGACTAGAGTTTGGGGGACAAACCTCACTTTTTAAGGGGTTATACAGACATACCAGGTCTTCTTCCTGATATCCGCTAGCGTCCGGTCGTTGGTGGTATCGCGCCTTCATTCGGTCGCTCTCTATTCTGAATATCTTCCGGACAGCGGCGTGTACATCCCCTAGTTTCCTTGCTAGATCGAGGCAGTACTGGTCGGTAGGGGCAGGGAGATCGTCAGGTCGACCTAACGCCAAATCTTCTGCGAGGGGCAGTTCTCTGCTAATCAACGTTCTTGCTGGTGTGTATTCAGTGGCCTCGTGCACTGGAGACCGGTACGCTAAGAGGAACAGGGGAAGATGACGATCCCAGTCTCTCCGATGTTCGCTGACGACTATTCGCAAGTGATTCTGAATGGTTCTATTGAGTCGTTCCGCCATTCCGTCCGATTGGGGATGTAGAGGTGTAGTCCTGGTCTTCCGGATACCCAACCAACAGCACATATTGTGAAAGACCGCTGTCTCGAAATTCCATCCCTGATCGGAATGCAGCTCCAATGGTACGCCGTACCTACTGACGAACTATTTCAGGAGGGATTCCACCACCGTAGTCACCTCCTGGTTCGGAAGCGCATACGCCGCCAACCATTTCGTGAAATAATCCGTAACGACGAGTATATAAAGATTTCTTGTGTCACTGGTAGGGAATGGTCCGGCCACATCAAATGCCACTTTCTGGAGGGGTGCGCCGACGTTGTAAGTCTTCATTCGGCCTTTACTTCTCCGACTTGGCCCCTTGCTGGCAGCACATCCGTTGCATCTATTGCAGAAGTCTTCCACATCCGATCGACAACTTACCTCTCTCGGGCCTTTTCCAAGGTCTTCTTGACTCCGAGGTGCCCTCCCGAAGCTCTACCATTAACTTCTCTCAGGTCTTCAGCTACCATACTGCGTGGAACAACCACCTACGCACGCAGAGTCTTCCAGTCGCTGGTTTCCCAGACGCGCTTTAGCAATCAATCGCTGGTCAACAGTGAGTCCCATTGTGAGCAGTACGACTTAGTTTTGGGGCTGATGTCACTGACGTTTATCCATCCAGGCCTCAGTACACGGGTGATCTTGCACTCGGCCGTCAGTCCTATGTCCTCGTGATCCCTCTGCGCATTGACCCAGGCTTCACGACTCCAGCTTCCCTCGAATTCTACTGTGGTCCTTCGGCAGGAAATATCGTGTTCACCTTCCCTCTTGGAGCAGAACTTGCAGTCTTCGGGACAAGGCCTTCGAGACATAGCGTCGGCGTTGGAATGTAGGTGACCCTTGCGGTGTTCGATCATATAATTGTACCGTTGCAGTCTCTCCACCCATCGTGCGAGCTGTCCTTACGGATTATTGAAATTTAGAATCCACCTGAGTGACGAATGGTCAGTTCTGATGAGGAATTCTTGGCCATACAGGTACTTATGGAAATGATCGATGGCCTTCCCGATGGCCAGCAAATCTTCCCGTGTGACGCAGTAATTTCTTTCCGATTTGGAGAGAGCCTTACTGAAGTATGCAACTACCCGATCTTCGTTGTCCATGACCTGAGACAGGTCGCCCCAATACCGAATTCGCTGGCGTCCGTGTCGAGCACAAATTTCATCCCAGCTCTGGGTTAAACCAAGACCGGTGCTGTACGTATTGCATGCTCCAGGTTGCCGAAAGATTCCGGGAATTCCTCTGCCCAGCTGAACCCTTGGTCATTCTCCGTAAGACGATGCAACGGCTTGGTAATGATCGCAAATCCCCTGACGATTCGACGGTAGTAGGTGCAAAGACCGAGGAAACTTCGAAGCTGAGACTTGTCCTTAGGTACTGACCACTCCCTCACCGTCATGGTATTCTCAGGAACCGTTCGGACTCCTTCCTCAGAGACGATATGGCCAAGGTACTGTACTTCCTTCCTGAAGAGCTGGCATTTCTTCGGACTCAAATTCAGCCGGACAGCTCTCAATTTTCCAAGAATCTCCCTCGAATTCTTCAGGTGCTCGTCGAAGGTGCTTCCGAGAATGATGACGTCATCCAGGAGAATCAGGCACCTCCTCCAGTGCAGCCCTCTCAGCTCAGTCTCCATCAGCCCCTCAAGCGTTGCTGGGGCGTTGCACAGCCCAAATGGCATTACCTTGAACTGCCAAAGACCATGCCAAAACTGAAAATGCAGTCTTCTCCCGGTCTTCAGGATAAATCTCTACTTGACAGTAGCCAGTCTTCATATCCAACGTAGAGAACCACTTCGACCGTGTTATCGTATCCAGAGTGTCATCAATCCGGGGTAGCGGGTAGCTGTCTTTCTTCGTGACGTCATTACTCTTCTGTAGTTGACACAGAGTCGAGCAGAGCCGTACTTCTTCTTCACCAATACTACTGGGGAGCTCCGAGGACTTTCCGAGCATTCTATTACTTTCTCTTCTTTCATTTTTTCGATCATCTGGTCTACTTCGTGCTGGTTCGCGAGTAGAACTCGTCGAAACGGTGCCTTGATCGGCGCGCTGCCACCCACATCAATCCGATGCTGTACGAGTTTCGTCCGGCCGAAATCGTTGCTGTCCAGCTTCTCTAGTTGCCCGCGTTCTAGGTTGTCGGTTGACTTTTCGTACAGCTTCCGCCGGTCCTCTGCAAATTTCCGCCCTGCTCTCGCTCCTGTGTCTGGCCGATCCGAATCGACGGCTTCGCAGCGAGATATCCATACCACGGGCTCACAAACTCCAATCGTTGTGCCTTGTTGGATGGCGATGTCGTAATCATTCAAGTTGGATAGTCGCTGATGAGAGGTGCTGATCAGGGTTTTGGCGATCAGTAATCCCTTTGTTTGACTGTTCTGATATTCCGGCTCCACAATGACCATCAAACCTCCTGCAGCCCTATCCACATCCAGAGCCGTGTCCGCCTCGGCCTTTGCTGGGATAGTTAGGTCCTCTCGCAGCTTAACCTAGCGTAAAGCAGTGCCTTCCCGCGCTGGTCGCATGGCATTTTCTTCATCGCCGTACCGAAGCGTGTTGGCGCTCATATCCAGCATGATTTTATGTTCGTTCAGAAAGTCAAGTCCAATAATTATCTCGTCCACGAAGTCTGCAACGAGAACCCGATGCTTCACTGTCCACCGCCCTACGGAGAATTTCATCACTATCTCCCCGTGGACAGGCGTCGTCTCTTCGGTGGCAGTAGCCAGGCTGAGGTTCACCGGAAGTGGTCGTATTCTCCACCGCTGCGCAACCGTTGGCTTCACGATGGTCCTCGTTGAACCAGTGTCAATCATCATGCTCCGCGCCATCCCGTCGACGACTCCGTCTACCATTAGCCAGCTACTATCTGATCGCAGTCTCGTTACGCGGGCGTGGGCTGCTGGGGCTTGACGACTTTTCTGAGCCATCCTTCGCACCCCAAGGTTGGCTAACATTCGTTTCCCTCACTGGTGCATTTCTCGGCCGTCGGGGCGTCAGATGGGGCTCCCGTCTTCGGTGGTCTTCGCAGTTCCGACTTATATGGCCTTCGGTACCACTATTCCAACAGGTGAGAGGTCTTCGAGTTACCCGGTGGCTCGAGCGTTGTTCCGTTGCCTCGTTCGCTGGGTTCCGCTTGGCTTCGTACTTCCCAGGGTTTCAAGGAAATCGGCAAGGGACTTACCGTCCTGCAATCGCAGAGCTTCGTCCACTTCCAGGCGGCGCATCCTAGTTTGTAGTCTCGATGCCTGCTTCGTGGCCTCGAACTCCAACGCGTGGCCGAGAGCGTCTCCTAGGGTCTTGTGGCGGGCGAGACGAATGTTATGTTGAGTATCTGGTTTGCGTGAGCCATCTATGAAAGTCTGCCTACCAAGCTGATCGCGGAACTCTTCTGGTGCTGAAGGATAGGCCAGGCGAACGAGATGGGCGACATCTGTCTCGAATTCCTGAAGTGTCTCCGTACTCTTCTGAGTTCTGGTTCGAAGCTGGGTCTGGTATGTCCGTAGTAGGTGGCGGTCTCCGTAGCGGGCGTCCATGTGGGCTAATAGCACGGCGTAGTTGTTTTGAGCGCCTTCTGGTGATGCCTGTAGTACATTGAAGGCTTCCCCTCTCAGAGCCCCGACGGGGGCTATAGCTTTGTCTCCTTCACTCCAGTGGTTAGCAGAACAGGCCGCCTCGAACTGCCGCAGGTACGTACTCCATGGTACCTTCCCGTCGAACGTCGGTGGCGACACCTTGGTCGAACTCGGTACCACAGACGATGTCTCCTCCACAAAGGTCCTGTGTTTCGTATTTTATCGCGTAGCTGGACGACTTCTCACTTCAAGTCCTGGAAAATAGCGTTGAATTTTTGATCGACTGTAGTTATTTTCTCGTCAGCCATCCAATATCTTTTCGCCTTTCCCTTCAGTTATTTCTTCCTGCAGAATATCCTTTATCTCGTCGTGACCATGCTCGATCTGTTTCTTTTTCGTTTTCTACCTTCTTGTGGCCTTCTTTCATTTTCTCCATCGTAATTTTCTGGCCTTCTTCTGCCCTCCTCTCCGTCTTCCTTCGATTTTCTTCCATCTTCTCCTTCGCCTTCTTTCGATTTTCTTCCATCTTCTCCTTCATCTCCTTTTGATTTCCTTCCATCTTCTTCATCATGTCGAAGAGCGCATTTAACTGTGCCTCCATTTTCGTGTGGCCTCTGGTCTCAACCGGCATGCACACACACATATTTAAGCACAAACAATTCTAACCAGTTATGAATGGCCACACTAATTACTACTCTATTTTCAAATCTCTCTTCTGTACATACACCCGGGAGTCCCGGCTGGTTGTTACCTGGGAATGTCTATAATCCTTACTTTCACTTTCCTAAAGTCCAGTCACCTCCGCGTTCGTAGACAGCTGGAATTGAACACTGGCTGTACAACACACGACGGCTGCTCTTTGGTTCGACTCAGCTTATATCCAGTTCTTCACACAGTCCCATGCAGTGAACAACTAAACAGCGCAACAATATTTAATAGCAGGACGATACTCACGACAGCGAACATTAACACAGGTCCACTTATCACCACACTCACGATAGCACGTTTCCTCTCTGGCTCACGGTGATCCCCGGTCCACAAAGTTACACGAACATACAGTACAGTCATTCGTTCTGTAGCCTGCACCTACACACTGGTCTCCTCAACACCACAACAACAGCTCGCTCGCAGGGGCGTTGTGTTTATACCTCGATTTGGGCCACTAGAACATTCTGGTTTCAGCAGGAGATCCAACCTTACCGTCGTATCTTCCAGAAAGTGCATGGAGGAACTAGATGAAGGAAACAATGCAGAAAGGGCCATGGCATGCCCTCGAGTGGGCTGTGAACTTCCTCGAGCTGGCTTAGTCATCCCGTTTCAGGTAATACCGAAGGGGCTGCGACAAGGCTGACGGTCGCATGAGCACGTAACAGTATTATGGCGTTTATAGTGGAATTCCCATTCAGCTACAAAATATCTGTGCAAATTTGATAAAATGTTTACAACTAATTACTAGGCTTTTTAAAACACTTATCATTATTATTTATGAATGATGATGAAAACCTGTCTTTTTAATTTGATATATGTCACGGACATAGATCATATGGTGATCATAGGATAGGAAACGAGTAGGAGTGTAAAGAAAGCGACCTTGGCCTTATTTCAGGGACAGCCCGAGCATTTGCCTTGTGTAAAAATGGGAAACCATGGAAAACCAACTTCAGGGCTGACGACAGTGGTGTTCAAACTCATTATCTCCCGAATGCAAGACCACAGCTTTGCGACCCTCACCTTATGGCCAGCTCACTCGGTAAATAAATGATAAGCATGCAAGGTATCATAAAAGTATTTAAAACCGAGTGAGATGGCCGTGCAGTTATGGTCGTGTAGCTGTGACCTTGCATTTGAAAGATAATGGGTTTGAATCCCATCGTCGGCAACTCTGTATATGGTTTCATGTTGTTTCCCATTTTCACACTAGACAAATGCTGGGGTTGTACTTTAATTAATGCCACGGCCGCTTCCTTCCCAATCCTAATCTTTTGCCAACCTTTCATCACCAAAATCCTTTGATGTGTTAGTGCGACTTTAAACCACTAGCAAGGAGAAAGAAAAAATGTATTCAGGCTCTTCAGGTCGTTAAACTACCAACGTATTTGTATAATGGCTCTATTCTGGTGACTTAACGATTAACAAACAATATGTTTACTACCTGGCATTTGCACTGTATTTGTTGAGTCGAGAAAAAAGAAAGAAACTTATTTTTTCCTTTGCGAAACTTAAATGATAGTGAATATATCTCTCGGTTATGGCCATCCGTCAACGGTTGCTGTCCGGCTCCATGGCTAAATGGTTAGCGTGCTGGCCTTTCGTTACAGGGGTCTCGGGTTCGATTACCGGCAGGGTCGAGAATTTTAACCATAATTGGTTAATTTCGCAGGCACGGGGGCTGGGTGTATGTGTCACTTTCGTCATTTCATTCTCATCACGACGCGCAGGTCGCCTACCGGTGTCAAATCAAAAATCTGCACCTGTCGAGCCGAACTTGTCCTCGGACACTCGCGGCACTAAAAGCCATACGCCATTCCATTTCATCCATCCATACTTTACACCACAGCCTGTAGTGTCACACCTCCATCACACCAAATTGTTTTCATGTGACCCCCAGCCATAAGACTTATTTATGACGAAAATGAATGTTACTATATTTGAGCTGGATTAAGGGTAGTGGTTAGTGTGATTAGCTGCCACCCCGATGGCCCGGGTTCGATTCCGGGCTCTGCCACGAAATTTGAAACGTAGTACGAGGGCCGGAATGGGGTCCACTCAGTTTCGGGAGATCAACTGAGTAGAGGGAGGTTCTATTCCCTCCTCAGCCATCCTCGAAATGGTTTTCCGTGGTTTCCCACTTCTCCTCCAGGCAAATGCCGGGTTGGTGCCTAACTTATGTCCACGGCCGCTTCCTTGCCTCTTCCATCTCTATCCCTTCCAATCTTTCCATTCCCCGCAAGGACCCTGTTCAGCATAGCAGGAGAGGCCACCTGGGCGAGGTACCGGTCCTCCTTACCGGTTGTATCCTCCCACACAAAGACACACGCTTCAAGATACTGCCCTTGAGGCGATGGAGTTGGGATCCCTCCCTTAGTCCGAGGGAAAAACCAATTCTGGAGCGTAAACGGATTAAGAAAGAAGAAAGAATGAAGGAAAGATAAAGTGAGAGAAAACACAATGCGACAATCAGCTCCTTCTGAGGTTGTGGTGGAGGTTATTGTTTCTAGAGGGCGTACCATGGGGAACCATAGTCTTTTAACAATAATCACAGGAAAAATGGAGGAGGTCCGACATTCCAAATCTGAAGGTTTTGGTGAAGAAAATGGAAGGGCTACTAACGGCGTGAAAATGAAAAACTCCCTAGGCCTCAAAAACCTGACACCCTTGAAGTAGGAAGAGAACAAGAATTGACCAAAAATGTCGGAGAGGCATGGCAAAAGCGAGGAGCTCGGTTACGACGCCCTTAACCATCCACACTCTTTGTAACTTACTCACATACTATAGAAGAATATAATGGTTAACCGCGTAGCACTCTGCTGTGATAGCTTGGAAGTATCACAATTTTCCTGGTGTTAAATAGTCTCTTTAAGGGCGAAATTAACATTGAATTGACTTTTAAGAGTCAAGGAATATATTAGTTCTACTGTTTCATTATTACATTTACATTACTCCTTCGTTCCAGAACTTGTATTCAGTATGGATGTTCGACATTTAGCGAAGAATGTCTCGCTGGTTACGTTTCTGCGACTATATTTCCAATTTATCTAATTGCTTCCCGAGGCAGAGAAAATGACAAACGCTTATTTCTCTCCTTTAAAGTTCCTTTTCCCATTGTCCGTGCCTTCTGGCATCTCATATAACGCACGTAGTTGTGTCTGTTCCGTACTAATGATACGTTAACGAAGTTAAGTCACAAAAATGTTCTATAAGACTTATCTAAGAAACATAATACAAGACTACACCATCTAATTAAGAAAAAAGAACAATCGAACTTATCGTAAGCTGCAAGTTTGTATTTGGAATAGTGTCTATCATTAGCGAATGTCAGAGGAAACGTGGCGACACCAGTTCAGTCTGGAATTTGAACTACAGGAACGCTTTAGACTCCTCTCTTAAATTTTCCCTACCCGACATTCCTTATCAACTCTCGTTCCCTTCGGCAGTAACGGGCATGGTTTTACGAGGCCTACAGAGCATTTCGTTTTCCCAGGTTTTCTCAACCCTTCGCTGGCACCTTTATTACTCGAGAAGTGACATTTTTTCCCCTCCTCTCTTACCACGTTCGCCGTGTGGTGGGGCAGGTAGAATACATCCACGTTATCTCCTGCCTGTCGTATTATTGCTTTTTCGAAGACTATGAATAATGTTTCAGATTTTTTCACGTCAGGAAAGACAGTTATGCTATGGTGCTCATTCTCTATGTAAATACCAATTACTGAAACTCAATGAGAACACAAGCTGTCTGAATTCTGAAGTAAATTTTTCAACGTAGCCTTTAGAAGAAGGCAAGATCGGAAGAACGATAAAGTTACCCCCCAAAATTTACCTAAAAAATATATTTGTACGACTGTCAAATGTTTCAAGGAAGAACGAAATTTACTGTTGCTAATGAAGAATCCATTCAGATCAACAACCGTTTCCTTTAACGCTTACCTGGGGATGAGGAAATCTACGAAAGTGCAGACGGTATTTTGCGTGACCATAGAGAAGATCAATTTGCTCACCCTGCAAAATTTAGTATAAACCAACCGGGATGCCTCTATGCACACTGTTAATGAAGGAAGGTACCATAACAGACTATGAGACTAAGAAATGTAATATTCCCCAAACGCCTTTCATTGGGCCAAGACTTACAGAATCCCGTCGGGGCAACAATTGTAGTTTCTGTTACTAGAGAAACATTAATAATAATAATAATAATAATAATAATAATAATAATAATAATAATAATAATAATAATGTTACTAGTTTAATGCCCCACTAACTACATTTACGGAGTTTGTAGATGCCGAAGTTTCGGAATTTCGCCCCATAGGAGATATTTACATTCCTATAAATATACTGATACGAGGCTGGTGTATTTGAGCACCGGGCTGAGTCTGGATCGGAATAAGGTTTGGAGGGCCAACACTTTTGCGTTTGAGTCACCCACCCCATCCCATTATGCTTGGATGCCTTTTAAATGTAAATGAAGACCCAATAAATTAATTTCTCAATGACGATCAGTATGGTGAGTCTCAGGGTCACACTATGTATAGAATCTGTCTTCCCCCCCCCCCCCCCCATGGTGCTACGGCCCTGATGGTCCTTGGCCTACCAGGTGACCGCTGATCAGCCCGAAGATCAATTTGCTTACACTGCAAAATTTAGTCTAACACCAACCGGGATGCCTCTACGCAGCCTCATCCTTGGCTTTGACAACATGAAAGTGACTGAGGTTTGATCAACCTTCGTATTGTCATTCTTTATGCAGCCAGTCCCTGTTATGAATGGTGAGCAAATGTTTACGGTGCACTACGTCTTGTACGGGCTAGAACATTGTTACTTTCATTGATCTGTCTCAGCTTCATCCTTAGCTTTGACAACATGAAAGTGACTGAGGTTTGATCAATGCTACTAATGCCATTCTTTATGCAGCCATTCCCTGTTATGAATAGCGCCTCTATCTCAGCATCAACGTTACGTAGACTTTTTACGAGTGAGACCATTTAGTTCACTATCTGTTGTATCTCCAAGTCAGAAAATAACATATTTTGTATTCAGAGAAATTTCCGGTGGTGATTGCTATGAAATAACTTAGCAGAACATTTCTAGGATCGAATGTAAATATAAGCTAAGCTTCAAACGTGATTCATTTCTTCGTAGAGATGACAAGACATAACTAAGTGTATTTTAGACTAATATTTTCTAACTGCATAGGAAAATTTACGTGATGTACTTCTTTTACACGCATTTGCTGGTGAGACCTAGTGTTTGCAGTGCACTATGTCTTCTTATATGGGCTAGAACATTTTTACTTTCATTAATCTCTCTCAGCCTCATCCTTGGCTTTGACAACATGAAAATGACTGAGTTTTAATCAATGCTAGTAATGCCATTCTTTATGCAGCCAGTCCCTGGTATGAATGGTGTGCAAATGTCGCTAATAGGGTTGGTTGTGTTTGCATTTCAGTGGGTTTGCCAGACTGATATACATGGTAGTAATTTCTGGCTCGGTGAGGAAAGCAAGGGGAAACTAATTCACTCTTCATTTCCCCATAAGGCCTCTTCAGTGATTCCTAGGCTATATATGGCAGTTGATGATAGAGTTGTCGAGGTTCACCAAGCCTCCGGGCTGAGCACTCAACATACTTTTTTTTTACAGCATAATTGTACAACGCTTAGCACGTAGATATTCTGGTAATGATAAATTATGTATTATAAATATGAATAAATTAATGAAATTCATTCTGAATATTTATTTTTGTGAATATTATTTTTAGTAGTAGTATTAGGGGTTGCTTACCCGCGGTAGTAAAAGCGTGCTTATTTCATCCGGAGGAACCGGCGTTTGCTTCCTCGTTAGAAAATCAAACTTTAGAAATGAGACTTCCACTTATGTGGTGACGGATTACTTTAAGGTTTGCCCAGCTTGCACTGAAAGTGGATATAATACGATTGGTCATAGAGTTAACCACTCTATTGCACGTAGTGTCCAGGTTGCAGATGGTAGAAATCTTCCCCTTCTCCTACTCCAAAGATCATCGTAACCTTCACTTTGCTTGTTTGTTACTATTGACGACTAAATAAACGACACCGTAACTACAGTTCAAGGCAGTGAAATCGAAATCGTATAGTTCTGTATCATGCTGGTTGTTGTGAAAAACTTCTGAAAATAATGATATTTCTCTCTAGATAGTGTATTTCTTTCACCTCTAGAATAGGGTAACTCAGTTTCATTCGCCGCATCTTGTCCTTTCACTTCGTCCTCAGGATGTATTCAGGAATGGTTTCTGTATCCAATTAATGATTTGATACTAACTTTGCAGACAAAAACTGTAGTAATCTCACAAAGGGGTTGAGGTCCCTGTCTACCTTCTCCTCTGCTCCCCTTCTGTGCCCATACAGTAGTTCCTTTTTTTTTCTGCGAGTTTCCGAGTTTTTCGACTGGCCTCATCTGCAATTCAGTAAGCAGCTGGTAAATTCCCGGGAGCACCTATGGACAGTTTTTGAGCTAAATCTCACTCATTGTCGAGATTACGGATAGTGGTAGACTTTGCCTTCCACTTTCTAGGAACTTTATTGGCATGAAAAAGAAAAGATTTCAAACAACAGAGACGATGAAGTGTGATATCTTGGTGGTTTCCCACTTCTTCTCCAGGCAAATGCCGGGAATGTACCTTACTTAAGGCCATGTCCGCTTCCTTCCCTCTTCCTTCTCTATCCCTTCCAACCTTCCCATCCCCCACATAAGGACCCTGTTCAGCACAGAAGTTGAGGTCGCCTGGGCGAGGTACTGGTCCTGCTATCCAGTAGTATCGTCGCGACCCAAAGTCTCACACTCCAGGACACTGTCCTTGAGACGGTAGAGGTAGAATTCTCCGCTAAGTCCGAGAAAGAAAGAAAGATTAATGCAAATAGTACGATGACAAACGTGTACTTAAACCGTGAGTTTTAACGGTACCAATTCGAACATAAAGTGTAGAGTGATTTACGTGATATAATCTCTGAACTACCTCCAGTTCTGTCTGTAATGGAGTTTTAATCACACTTTCCAAGTGGTTTAATTGCTTCGGTCATGAACGTATAATCTCTCAAAGACACTAATCGTTAGAGCACACCAAGTTAAATTTAGAGTGCTGTTACGTAACTACCCAACGTTTCTGTAACTGTTCATCTCTTTTCATTAAGGTTATAAAGTTAGCTTAATTTCGCTAATGGACTCCCATGAATTAATAGTTCGTGACATGAATTCGAGAGACAACAAACCACACGTTCTGAAAATAACTGTAGAGACAAGTGTTTTATGATATGAGAGAGATGCTATTGGCTTTACGTCGCACCAACACAGTTATGTCTTATGGCGACGATGGGACAGGAAAGGGCTAGGAATGGGAAGGAATCGGCCGTGGCCTTAATTAAGGTACAGCCCCAGCATTTGCCTGGTGTGAAAATGGGAAACTACGGAAAACCATCTTCAGGGCTGCCGACAGTGAGGCTCGAACCCACTATCTCCCGAATACTGAAAACGCATGATTCGATGTTCGAATATTGGAAGAATTCAGTGTCACATACGGAGGACAAGTTCTATACCATTCTAGTGCACTGAAATAGATCATCTTTCTGTCATTGTAATGCAACTGTATAAAACTGAATTGGGATTCATTATCAGTATCTTCAAGGGAATGAACAGATCTTCATTAACCCGCGGTTACTCGCATGCTGAGCGCGGCGCTCACCTTCGTACTATATTGCTTCTTGTTGGAATGTTACAAGACCTCCAACTTTGAAACTCCCTGTACCTTTCTAACAGATTGTTATGAAGGGGATGTGCCAGTCACTTTCATTATCTTTGAAAACAAATACCCGCAATTCATTATTAGGCACGGTAGTGTATGTTTGGTGAGCGGTGCGCTCAGTAGCGAGTAACTGTGCTACTTACATTTCGCGCCTTGTAATACGTCAGGGTTTGTTTCATGCTTGTGTTTAATGTGAAATCTTTATACTGTGACTGTTGTTAGACGATATATACAACTTACAATGCCATCCACTAATCAGATACTTTCGTGGTTGGCTGAAACGGAGGAAAAAGTGCTCTTGAACAACGAAACTGAAAGTAATGAAACAGACGAGGTTTACGAAACTGATCATAACTGTGTTTCAGAGTGTCTGCAAGTTTTGGGAAGGAGAGGAAATTTCGTTTATTGAATTCTGTGAGATCAGTTTAAATGGCTTGTTTTACGGCCAGATGCCCTTCCTGACGCCAACCTTAGTTGAGGAGCTAATAAAGATTAAATAAATTATGGTGAATGAAGTTGGCTAAATAGGTGGAAGGAATCGGCTGTAGTTTATGAATAGAATCTGCCCCGGCATTTGCCTGGACGCGTTGACAGAAAACTATTCTCAGGACAGCTAACGGTGGGGATCGAACTCGCGCGTCTCCCAAATGTAGAGCTTCCTCCATAGCCATTCCACTCGGCAGTGTTCCTAAATAAATAACTATCTCAAATTGACATATTAAAAATACCTCCAACTTTATATGGGCATATTATAGCCTTTAAACGTAAAGGTGAGCGCTCCACTCACTAGCGAGTAACGACGCACGTAAAGACCTAGCGAGTAATGCCGGGTTAAGACACCGTAATTAAAATATGTTAAAATTGTGATACGAACAACAGTGGAACAGATGGAAATATTGTCCTCTAACAGTTAATAGGAAGTAGTACAAACATTCTAAGAAAATGGAAGTTCAATAAGTGAAGGAATGAGAGTTAAGTAATTAAATTACTGTAAATTCGTATCTAAAAGTTGCTGAAAAACTAATGCACAAAGTGTTCTGAGTGAGTTAGCTACGTGGTTTGAGTCACGCAGCTGTTGGATTACATTGGGGAGGTAATGGGTTCGAATCCCACTGTTGGCAACCATAAAGGTGGTGTTTCTTGGTTCCTTATTTTCACACCAAGCAAATGCTCAGGTACGGTACCTTCTTTTCAAATTCCATTGTCGTCATAGGATACACTGTGTCGGTGTGACGTAAAAAGAAGCTAAAAAATTACAAAGTTTAACCCATGGTGCATCAACCCATTCAAGGCCTTGACATTCGGGATGGCCTGCAGAAATCACCTTGATTAGTTATTGAAACGTATTACTTGTCTTTCGTGACCGATTACGCTGATTCTCATATCAACTGCTTCTGAGTTGGTCGCACGGAACTGAGTGGATCCCGTTCTTGCTCAAACAATGAAACGTTTCACGGGTTAAAAGCAGGTAATAAGAGGCTGGCTATTAATTTATATTCTATTTCGTAAATCATTTCTCGCTTCATTAATTTTGTTACTAAAATAACACTTAATCATCTTTGAGATCTGCTTTAGTAATTATGATGTTATTGGTTTTAGGTCCCACTAACTACTTTTTACGGTTTTCGGACTTGATTAGATGAGTAGTGTTCTTATATCCATTTCAACTGGATTTGCAAAGATCAGACTCAATCTGTTATTAATTCAGGTAATGTGGTGTTTTTAGACAATTACATTTTTAAATGTGTTTGTGAATGTATAATAAATACTAAAATTTAGAATTTTAGACCTCTCTGTTCTAATTTAACCGAATTAACTTTAGCTCATACATGTTACTGTTCCTCCAAATATAGGCTAGACGTCACAGGATATATTGATATTTACGTATAAACTGGTCTAAGATAGGTAACTTCCTGTGAAGTAGCATGCTACCATACTTACGCTCGATAAAGTCGAAAGAATGATAAAAAATTAAACTACTTTGTCATAAAGCATTAGGAGTGGGTGAAAATAGACTTGAAACAGAGAAACCTACTGGTTTGGTAAGGATGAAATGCATTCAGAGATTAGTAGGATTAATATGGGACGTGAATAAGGTACAGAGCGACTAGCTCAGTCTTGAGCTGGAACAGAGCATATATGCGAAGGGGTAGCTGCTGGAGTTGCCTGCGGCACGTCAACTTGGCGCCAGCTCGTACATGCAGAAGAAATAGACGTATGGTGTGATGTTTCTGGAAACATATCTTACAAGTTACACGTACAGATTTTTCAAATATTCTCAAATTTTGAGGAAACAACGTCTACTTTCAAAATATTCTGCTACTACCCATACTGCCGGCGATTCCTTAGACGACACTGAAATGATTTTGATGACGGGGTTATTCAAAAGCATTACGGCCTCCTCGTTCGCCCTATCTTACGCCTACCACGTGAGACTTTTATTTCTGGGGTACTCTAAAAATAAAGTTTATAGAAAAATGTACCCACCGTGGAAGAACGGCCGGGAAATATTACAGCAGGAATCAGGAATACCACCGAAGAATGATGTGAACGATAATTTCATCAAAAATGTCAGGAGTGTGTGACTGCACGTAGACACCACTTTCATCTTCTCCAATAGCAAGGTCCCCCACCCACGGCACTTAACGCCCTTGAAAGGGCCTTGGTCTGCCCAGCGACCGCTGCTTAGCCCGAAGGCCTGCAGATTACGAGGGGTCGTGTGGTCAGCACGACGCATCCTCTCGGCCGTTATTCTGGGCTTTTGATATCGGGGCCGCCATCTCACCGTCAGATAGCTCCTCAATTATAATCACGTAGGTTGAGTGGACCTCGAACCAGTCCTCAGGTCGAGAGAAAAATCCCTGACTTGGCCGGGAATCGAACCCGGGGCCTCCGGACGAGGGGCAGGCAGGCTAACCCTACACCATGTGGCCGAATAGCAAGGTTAGTATACAGAAAATTAACACTGTGCCTGCTATCATTGTATTGAGCGGGAGATTTAGAAAATCTTCGCAAGTGACACGCCGTCACGGGCAGCGCATGCATTCGCTGTACCGGCCTAGGGCCGAACTAATTACTCTGCACCTCCTGATTGGTAAAAAAAAAAAGCAGTAATTGCGTCTAGATCTAAGTAATGGAACAGAAACAAATACAACAACTATCGAGGTACTTCAACGATACCAGACAAGGTATTTACAGGCATTTTGGGAAATAGAGTGCGATCAATGGCAAAAAGTAAATTGGAAAAAAAAGTGTGGTTTCAGATCACAGAGGGGCTGTCAGGGGCTGTTACGAGAAAAATAGGCAGTTATGTGCATGTTTTGTAGATCTCAAGTGTACATATGGCAGATTATCAAGTGAAAAGATCTTAGCCATGCGGAGGAATGATATAATACTCATGTTATTGGTTTTATGTCCCACTAACGATTTTTACAGTTTTCTGAGACACAGAGGTGCCTGAATTTTGTTCCGCAAGAGTTATGTATATGCGAGTAAATTACTGACGTGAGACTGACATATCTGAGCAGCGTCAAATATCTGCGGACTGAGGAAGGAAAGACAGAAATTATTCTAGGTTCGCAGGGCTCCACGTGTAACATAAGAATGTCTGAAGTCGCGGAGTAAATGTGCTCTCTTCCTCGTGAACCGAACACGTTCGTCAAATCACCAATCCGCATACACAATGAAGTCAAACAAAGATATGTCTAATTTAATTGCAGAATTTCGGCCTGACAGCTTCTCTGTGGTCTTCCTCACAACGACTGATCGCACTCTCCCTTCCAAGATGCCAGAGAAAAGTTTGCCTGGTACACTAATCAATGAGATACCTCGATAGTTGTTGCAATACTACCTGTTTCCTTGCTTATATATAGATAGGTGCAATTACTGCTTTTGTCAAACTTCTAAGCTGAAGGCTGAACAAAAGTTACAATACTTGATGACCAAGGTTTCCCCATTAATAAATCCCCAGCACATCTGATGCTCAACAAATCAAAATCAAAATAACAAGAACAACAAAAACAAAAGCTCACAACACTTGTGGCAGGAAATTCCAATGCCATCGGACATGTCTCCTTAATCGTTACGTTAATAAGTTTAAATTTCCCAGAAAATAAAACTAAGATTTCCAGAATACATTTTCAAGTTACTCACACTGTCATAATTACCAGTACCATTTATTTTATATACAAGCATTGAAAGCAACCTTCTTTCGTTCGGTGCCTTCCTGAGAGAAGGGAAATATTTCAGGACAAAGTGGAGGTGACAGAACAATAAAAGGCGAACAAATTTTACTTAAACATGTCAGGTCCGCAACCTAATAATTTCTGAACAATTCATGAATTTAACGGTCAAAAGTATTTACCATTAACAACCAAATTGTTTCACTTACGATTTCCTGACATTTACTCCGGAAATTTTGTCGCCAATTTTTCTTAAAATGTACTTTTACTAAAAAGAGTTTCGCCAAATTTCTTCGTATCCCTGCATATTCTACATACACGTAAGGATAGGGTTATCCAAGCTAGTTCTTTAATAATTATTAGTGTCATAATGTAAACTTGTTGAGTGACGTCTTTTATTGCGGGGAAAATAATGTAATGCCTTCTTAATGCTGCAATGGCATCAGGAATTCTTTGCCGAATTCTACACACTCTTGCACTCGTGAACATAGCCACCAATTACATGAAAAGTGTCTCAAGCATAATATCTAACAAGCAGAGGCCGGACCCTGCGGTCAACCGACTTCAACGAGCTTTATTGTACCTGTTGGGGGACACTCAGCTCGTGTATAAGGGTTTAGGTCAATACGCTTTCGTTTTCGAAAAGAAAAAAAAAAAGAAAGACGTCAAATGTCATGACACAGGATCCGCTGCGTGCAATTCCCTGAAAATCATTCAAAACATATCAATTATCGCATCTGCCCGGTGATGTAGGAGCCTTAGATTGCACTCATATAACAATAGTATTGAACGTTGTGATATAACAATCCACTCTTTCATTTCTCAATCACACTCGCCTACTTTCAAATTAAACTTTTTAACAACATTTGTCCCGCATTCATCATAATAACACTTTTGTTGCCTCTTACTACACATGTTTACGTCTTGGCAGTCCCTGCTAATCATAACCTATAATAATGTCAACCATGTGTGACAAATACTATTCCAACATACCGCTACGAGCGCTTCATATAAATCAACAAAAGACGCTCACTGCCAATCGCGTTCAGAAATCTCACGGGAATGTGTTAATTGTCTTTAACAATTGTTTCGTAACAAATGCTGGAAAAGTGTTCGTGAAACAGGGCACATTTGTTAGTTAACACCTAGTTGGAGAAACTGGGCCTAAGGGTTCCTCTTAACAAATTGAGTCGTTAAATTAACTCATAAGCGAGGCACTATATTTTGGTCGATGTAACAGAGATTAAACGAACAGGCGCGTCTTTCGACAATTATAGCTGCGACTAGACTCGAACTCACGTCTACGAGGTTCGCAGACAAGTACATTGACCACTAGGCCACCACTCGGTTTGACTGTGAAGTATATATGCGTTGTTATGGAATCTGTGAAGTCATCATTTTTTTTTTGGAAATTATTAGGTTGTGGACCTGACATGTTTAAGTAAAATGTGTTCGCCTTTTGTGTTCTATCACCTCCACTTGGTCCGAAGCGGATCCTGCCTCACGACATTTTGTCCTCAATTTTTCGAAAACGAAGGCGTATTGACCTAAACCCTTATACACGAGTTACTTTTGTAAGTCCCCCAACACGTACATTAATTAGCTCGTTGAAATCGCTTGGATGCAGGGTCTGATCTCTCTTTATAAAAACTATAAGCTACTGCTGCACTGAAGACACTGATAACTTTCAATCCGTTGGGAACTGTAATCTATTTTCAATTTCTTCTAGTACCTTGTTCATTATGGCTTTGGTAATTAGAAATCTTTGTAGAAATCTCTCTTCTAAAAACTCGAAAAGTCGCTTTTTCTTAGTGTGGGTCGTACTTTGCCTTCTTCAGTTTATAAATAGTCTTCACACAGCAGTGAAGCTTCAAACTTACGTCTTCTACATGCCCCCATTTTGACATTTTAGCAGCTGTTAAGAGGTTTAACACAGGGGTGCTGCCATGTTAATTTAACACAAGTATTAAAAACTTGTTAGAGTTAACAATTCTTGAACAGGGCGAGTTGGTCGTGCAGTTAAGAGCGCACAGCTTACATCCGGGAGATAGTGGGTTCGAATCCCACTGTTGGCAGCCCTGAAGCTGGTTTTCCGTGGTTTCCCATTATCACACCAGGCAAATGCTGGGGCTGTACCTTAATTAAGGCCACGGCCACTTCTTTCCCATTTCTAGACATTTCCTGTCCCATCGTCGCCATAAGACCTATCTCTATCGGTGCGACGTAAAGAAAATAACAAAACAAATTCTTGATGAGACGACCATTTTGTTAAATTACGTTTTAAGTCTCCTTAAGAGTAGTGTTACCGCTTAACATTCGTTGAAGAAACTGGGCCTTAATGTTTATCATCAGGACCGCCACTAAACTAAGCTACTATATGTTATGTCCTAATCATCCATAATTACATTTCTGTGGGGTGAAAAAGGCGTCGGTAAACTTTCGGCGGTATATGCAGATGGCATGGGAGTGTGAATAAATTTTATAAAAGAACGCCGCGTCATTTACAGTGTCGCATTGTTTTCCGTGAACTTGAGGCGACCGCACGGTATTCAGACTAACATTAAAAATAGGTTGTGAAGACTATGTCCCCAGAAGGTAAGGCAGTTTTGGCCAAAGGTGGCTATCTAACGTCATCTCCAAGTTTATCAGTCAAATTAACGGTATTCCCACAGGGATCCGTCACGTAAATTCACATCAAGGCAACAGACGGTCATTATAATCTCTTATGAAAGTCCTTGTAAAATAAAGTCATAAATTAAATAAAAATTTACGAACGGCTTTAAAGTTGCATTAGTACTGCAATTATACGTGATGGTAGTGACGTTATCGAAGATAATAATGATGATGAGGCAGATAGTATCTCCAAGAGTTGACCTCCCGAGGGCGAGTGGGCCCCGTTCCAGCCCTCGTACCACTTTTCAAATTTCATGGCAGAGCCGGGAATCGAACCCGGACCTCCGGGAGTGGCAGCTAATCACCCTAACCACTACATCACAGAGGCTGCGACAAATAAATAAATAAATAAATAAATAAATAAATAAATAAATAAATAAATAAATAAATAAATAAATAAATAAATAAATAAATAATATAGGTACCGCACAAAATATTTACACCTACATTTTTACTTGGTTCATGTACATTACTTTAAAATCAGCCTATTCAAACAACTGTCTTAATTTATTTTCAAACCGGGCGAGTTGGTCGTGCGGTTAGGGGCGCGTGGCTGTGAGCTTGCATGTGGGAGATAGTGGGTTCGAATCCCACTGTCGGCAGCCCTGAGGATGTGATTGAATTATTTTTATGCGGATACTTACATCTCAAAAACCGAAGATGTTATAGACGTGGAAATAGGTACTTCGAATCTCTTTAAAGAAATAAATGCGCATGTTTTGTGTGTGTTTTTTTTCGACTTGAGAGAAGATCGGCTCTCACATGTACAATTCTATGTCGCGTGTTCATCTTAGCCCCAAAGGCAATACCACAAATGTGGTTTACAGAGAGTTTCTGGGATAAATGAAACTCAGATTTTCGGTGAGTTTTTATACTTTATTGATTTTCAGATAATGTCTTAGTACAGTACTGAGGAACGAATACTTTTAATAAATTACAAAATCCACGCGAGCGAAGCCGCGGGTAGATACTAGTTTTATATATATACTAGCAAATGTACCCGTGCTTCGCTACGGTATTCTGCATTGTATACGAATATTGAAGTATATACTGTACATGCAGTAAATAAGATTGTTTTAAAATAGCATGTCTCTTAGCGTTATCCGAGAAATGTAAAGTGCTTGTTACGGATTTGTGATGATAACGACAGGCTCACTTGCCTACAGCCATTCACAATCGAGTTGGGAAGTTTACATTATAATCCCAGGCCCCATTGCCTACTGCGCGGTCACAATCGATTTGGGGAGTTTCCGTTACAATGGCAGCCCCCCTTTCCTACTTCCAGACATATTATTGTTTATTGCTAGTTGCTTTACGTCGCACCGACACAGATAGGTCTTATGGCGACCATGGGACGGGAAAGGGCTAGAAGTGGGAAGGAAGCGGCCGCGGCCTTAAGTAAGGTACAGCCTCAGCATTTGCCTGGTGTGAAAATGGGAAACCACGGAAAACCATTTTCAGGGCTGCCGAGAGTGGGGTTCGAACAAACTATCTCCCGAATACTGGATACTGGCCGCACTTAAGCGACTGCAGCTATCGAGCTCGGTTCCAGACATATTACAAATTGAGGAGTTTTTATTATAATGGCAGGAAACTTCCCTACAACCAGTCAAAATTGAGTTGTGCAGTTATCATTATAACGACAGGCCCCTTTTCCAACTGCCAGCAAGCTTACTGCCATTCACACCAAGTTGGTGAGTTTCCATCAAAATAGCAGGCCAGTATGCCTAATGCCAGTCACATTTTAGATGGGTACATCTGTTTATAACTGCGGGAACGCTTGCCTACAGCCAAACACAATCGGGTAAGGGGAGTTTTGAACAAAACTGCATGCTCCCTTACCTTCTGCAAGACACATCGAGAAGTAAATTATTCATTAAAATGGTAGATCTGCCTTATTAATGCCAGTTACACAGGAATTGGAGAAGGACCCCATTCCTACTGCCAGTCAAAGTCGGTGTGGGGAGTACTGATTACAATAGCAGACACCCTTTCTCGATCGCTGCAAAATCGACATCAGTGAATATATATATATATAGTTCGACATACGAAAGAATGTGCTTGTTTTACAATATTGCAGACCTTCAATTACAGATTAACTGCTGCTAAACGGTACATCATATCGAGAAAGGATTGTACCATAAGACGCCGGATTTAGCGGCCTAAATTGCTGGTCTTATGACATCTCATCCATTTATGGGAGTTAGTCACGTGGAATAGGGTAAAATTTGTGTAAGATTATCTCACATTGCATTGCTTTTCGGATAATTAAGTGACAGCTACACACATAGCATTTGGCTCACATATGGCTACAGGGTGGACCAACTTTCGTGTAGAGTTTGATGATTCTGTCTTTCCTATGAATTATGTATGTGAAAAGTCCAAATTTACTTAACATCGAGAATTACAGAAAAATCAAACGTAAAAGGGATAGAAATACGACAAAAAGTCGTAAGACCAGGGTTGCAGATCACTCCAAATTGAACGGGGATTGTGCCATCCGTTATGTGATAATACTTCCCGAAGGTCTGCACCATCATTAAAATTGCCTCCATATTTCGATATTCTTCGGGATAAAAAGGGAAAATTTAAAGATCTTGGAAGTTTTCCGTCCGTTACAGGCTAAAACGTATAATTTTCCCAAATTTCAATATCCTTCTTCGACTGGCAGATTATGCCGCAATCTGCGTTTTCGGTGAGGACTGTAAAAATTAGGACTTTCAAGAAACTAAACCACAAAATATGCAGATGGTCATTATTACTCCTTAAACGTGTAGCTGTACGAAAATTTCGCCGATTTTATTTACATAGATAGATAACGAACCTGCTACACGTACAACACCTTTTGGGCTATATCCGCTGGACTTAACCTGAAAAGCGGACCGTTTATGATATCTCCCTTATTAATCCTCCTGTCGAAAAAATGCACAAGAAAAAAGTTTTAAAGATGGAAATCCATCACGTTTGGTCGATTTCCAGTCAGGTTGGTCTTGTACTGTATATATTGTGTAAGAGTAAAATCACCATTTCGGTTCCCTATAAAACGCCAGTTCATTCCGGGAACATGAAATGTTATTGACGATTAACACCTAGCGTTGGACAGGTGGATGTTAATGTAAAGTTTGACTCAAATATCTTCAGTAGTTTTCAAGTTGTAAAAAATACGCTTTACAAGCACCCGCTCGAGTTAAGTCCGGTGGGACTTGTACCGGAAAACGGTCCGTTAATGATATCTCCCTTATTAATCCTCTTATTGAAATGATCCACATGAGGAAAAAGGCTTAGAAATTAATTTCCATTAAGGCAGGTTATGTAAATTTTGTGGGAATGCAAAATCACGGTTTCGGTTTCGTATAATCCCCCAGTCAGTTCAGGGATTTAGAAACAATTTTTGCCCTAAAACCTACCAAAGGACAGGTGGATTCTAAATATCAAGTTTGGTGGAAATATATCCGGTAGTTTCCAAGTTATAGACAAACAGACAAACAAACAGATAGACACCAAAACTGAATATATGCAGATGGTCATTATTACACCTGAAACGGATAGCTGTACGGAAATTTCGCCAAAATTTTCATTGTACAGACACACTCTAGAAGTGCAGACCTTTATTTCGATAGTTACTGCTTTGAAACTGTACGACGTATCTACAAACGGACTGCACAATCAGACGGCCCCTTTAAGTGCTCTACATGGTTGGTCCTATGACATCTTCTCGTATCTTCTATATTTATGGGTTAGATTGTGTTAAAGTCATTGAGTGGGGTGAAATTTTGTACAGTTTTCACATACTACTTTATATCTTTGATACTCATGTGACAGCTAGTATCATAAAATTTGGCTATAACATGGCCAATGGTCATGTCAATGTGCGTGTCGAATATCATGATTCTACCTTTCCTATAAGTGTGCCAAATGGTAACATATACGTGTAAAAGTACAAAATCAACTTCAAATCGAGAAATACATCTGTATTTAACGTATTAGGGATAGAAATACGACGAAACGTCATAGGACAAAAGTTGTAGATCTCTCCAAAATGAAACGCCATTTGCTTTCTGACATGTGATACGACTTACTGATTAGCCACCAATTACCCCGAAACGAAGGTCTGCACCGTCGTTAAAATTGCGTCCATATTTCGGAATTTTCATGGGCCAAATGTTATACATTTGCATAGCTTAGAATATTTCCTCAAAGAAAATAGTGTCCAGCGTTCGGGATTACCACTCGCATACATACTGTACGTGGTAATTAAGGAAGAAAATAATACAGTTTAGTAAGTTTAAAAGAAAATGGATTATAACTGAGGACATCCGGATCACGACAAATATTTAAATACCAAGTGAATGTACTTGGAAAATAAAATGCTCCTCAATAAATTATGCCGGTGTGAGTTATGGATATAAGAAAGCGTTAATCGGAGAGAAATTTAGGCGCAGGGATTCTTAGGTAATCAGATAAGAAGATGAATATTTGTGTTATTACTTAAGCTATTCGAGGACGGTTATAACCTCCAATGATATTCCGCCAATATCCCGTAGAATGGCCGATTGACGACTCTCTTGCTTTCTACCCAAGGAACAACCACGAATTTAAAGGAATGATGAGGAAAATGGTAATACGTTACTTCCCTGCTGGCAAGCAGTCAGAGACGTTGCCATGGTAACCCATATATTCGTTGTCGGTCTGTTGGTCACTCAATGCAGAGCATGGTATCGACAGAAAATAGTAACTTTCTCCGTCATTTGAAGAGTAGGGTAAATTATGAACATAACGAATGTTGTTTATAATGAAGAGACCTTTCACATACGGTCCACAGAGTTTACAGAAAATCAATAGTATAAGAGAAAATGGAGGAAAACCGTTGTGGTTTTCCTATAAAACTCCCGTCTTTTCAAAGATTTTAAAATGATATGCATATCGAAACCTTCCCCGGGCTGAGTGTACTCTAAATATGAAGTTTGGTTGAGATCTATACAGCCGTTTCGACGTGATGGTGGAACAGACAAACAGACAAACAGACACGAAAAGTAAAAACCACCGATTCGGTCTTGAGTTGACCTAAAACGGATAAATATTTGAAAATTTGGCAAAACAAAAGGAATTACAGACAGCGGACCCCCTACAACTTTATTTATAAGATAGATAGATGTCCCAGCACGAAAATCTTGTTTTAGCTATTGCTCTGATTCATTAATTACAGTAATTTACAGGAAGTAGCGATGTTTTATGTTTGGCAGTCTGTCTACCGTTAGAACAATGTACATTAATAGTCATGACGTGCACCTAATTTGCTTGTTAATCGATCAATCATCCAAGTTACAGAACTGTCTATTCCCTACAACAAGCAGTAGGGTAAACAAGAGATTACATTAGACACGATATACGATAGTTAAAAACTTTCTAAAGAGCGCAAGGACGTTTAAATGATCGACAGCTGTTGGAATATATTATTGTTATTGAAAAGTTAACTATGTATGAAGAGTTTATCTAGAGAGGACATCTGGTATGGTATATCAATCACCACTCCAAGGTAAAATTGGAAAGTATATCATTTGATTCCCCTCCACAATGCCCGGTGGTTGTTTGGATTAGATTTTATCCACGATTATTCTACACTCACTCCAAGCATATCTATGTATATAAAATAAGAGTTTTTATCTGTACATTGCTCAGAAATTAAAAAGGTTGGTATTTCTGAATCGGTCGTGTCCATAGTAACAAGGAAATGCACTTTTTAATTTTCCGTATTTTTGTCTGTCTGTCTGTCTGTCTGTCTGTCTGTCTGTCTGTCTGTCTGTCTGTCTGTCTGTCTGTCTGTCTGTCTGTCTGTCTGTCTGTCTGTCTGTCTGTCTGTCTGTCTGTCTGTCTGTCTGTCTGTACACGCATCACGAGAAAACGGCCGAAGAGAATTTAATGAAAATCGATATGTAAAGTCAGGGTATAGGCCGCTGTAATCTAGGCCAAAAATAATATTATTCACGCTGAGAGATACGGTAGTTTAGGGGAAGGCCTGAAATGTAATTCTCACATATTTATGTTATTAGTGGTCCTATCTTAATGAAAATTGGTATATAAAGTCCAGGAATAGGTTTCTACAATCTATGTCATAAATAATCTTATTAACGCTGAGATAAATGGTAGTTTACGGGAAGGCCTAACATTTAATTCTCAAATATTTGTGTTATTATTGGTCCTGTCGACAAATACTACATAACTAAAGTTATATAACATTCAATTTCCGATCATTTATGTCTTATACACTTTTAACGTACTGGCTACGATAACAGAGATATTCATGAATTTGAATTTTTGTTGGCAAGTCCATACCAGTGCCAAGTCATGAGAAAATGGGTAAACAGAATTTAATGAAAATCGGTATATAATACATGACAGTACGACTTTCAGAAGACTGATACAAAATTTCAACGGTTTCCAGGAGAAGGAAAAGACGAAAGGTAATAATAACATCTGGACACAAGAGAGGAGGAAACAGGATGAAGGATGAAGAACTATTGGAAGTCAAGAAAAGAATGAAGTTGAATGCACAGGGTTACTTTCCGTGGTCCTTAGATGACCAAAATCGAAGAAAGAAGAAGACAATCGGAATGTAAATTCGGGGAATAAGAAACTACAGTCTACGCTATAAATAATTGTGTAAGACGTCCTAATAACACAGAGTCGAAAGAAAACTAAATGTGAAGGCCTACAATACAGAAGGCTCATAACATTGATCAACAATAACGTGATATAGACCATTGTTTGTTGTGATGTGCTTTGTGTCTCTGTTGCCACCTATCTCCGATAGATACGATTACTGCTGTATACAGAGTATTTTTTTTTCTTAATTTGCTTTACGACGCACCAATACAGATAGCTCTTATGGCAACGATGGGATAGGAAAGGGCTAAGGGTGGGAAGGAAGCGACCCTGGCCTCAATTACGGTACAGCCGCAGCATTGGCCTGCTGTGAAAATGGGAGGCCACGGAAAACAATCTTCAAGGCTGTCGACATTGGGGTTCGAACCCACTACCTCTCGGATGCAAGCTCACAGCAGCGTGCCCCTAATCGTACGGCCGAGTCGACCAGTCGACCGAGTATAACAGCCTGTCGGAATATCGGCGTGAAGTAGCTGGGGAGTTAGTTAACTTTCGTATTTAGCATGCCATTCCCTGTTTCATAAATTTTCTGATACTAATGGTACGTAACAAACTGGTTGATCATAGAATTCGAGCTATTCAAACCCTACTCTGAGGCGTTAATTGGAATGAGCAGTGTGCACATTTAACGGAATAATTGCAGAGGATTGGTCACGGCTGGCTACGGCCTGATCATCCCAGCATTGGAACTTTGGGCTGTAAGATCGGCACCGTAGTACTGTTCGTTAAAAGTGAGAAAATGTGCAGATTTTCATTTGATAGAGTATTTTATATGATAACATTGCTTTTAATCGCTACATTCCTACTGACGTTTTTGTACCGGCCTAAGCTGAATTCAGTTAGGAAAACCACAAAAACAGCCTTTCTGAGAATTTCAATTTCGGACTGACTTCTTCAATGCAGAAAATGTGTGTGCTTTTCTTCTTTCTTTTTTCTTTTCTTTCTTTGCAATTTACTTTTTGTCGCACTGACACAGATAGGTCTTATGGCGACGGTGGTATAGGAAAGGGCTAGGAGTGGGAAGGAACTGGCCGTGGCCTTAATTAAGTTACAGCCCATATACATGTTTCGTCCTGGAATAGTAGCTGATGATGTCCAATATTCTAGGACGAAACGTCTATCGGTACTAATAAATGTAAATACATTGAATGTGAATGAAAAAGTGACTCTCTTACAAGTCGGGATATCGACCGAGTAAGTCGGATGAGATAGATGAAAGTGAGGAGCCTGGCAAAAATTGAAGCAATGCGAGGACTCAGTTAAGGACCCTGTAGCCACCAATCCACGTTCCTCCCGTGTTCCCTTTCAGTCACCTCTTACGTCAGGGGATAGCGTGGGTGTATTCTACCTTCCCCACCCACAGGAGGGAAAGGGTTGCAGACTGAACGCTGAAAGTTAAAAAATTGCATGTATGTATGTTCGAAACACTAATATCGCCAATTCAAAAGGCACGGGTTTAAAGTTATTTGACGGTAGAGTAGTATTTTAAAGTTTTAATTAATGTCTTCAATAATATAATCGTTCTACATTGATGACATTCTGGTGACACACTGCAGTAGGCTAATACGATTAAATGCAGTGTTTGTACTGCAGAGATATTATGAAAATCCGTAACGTTACGAACAGTATTGCGAACAAGATTATCTTTATGATATTACCCTAATGAACTTTCACACATTATGTAAATAGCTCTGGGAATTTCGCACGACGGCACGCTAATCGAAGGTGTTCTCATGAGCCGGTGACCGTACAACCTAGGGTAAACAATGGGGATGTATTGAAACACTTTGATTTTTGCTACTTGCTTAACGTCGCACTAACACATTGAAGTTTTTCGGTGGCGGAATGATGGGAAAGGACTAGGATGGGAAGGTAGCGGCCGTGGTGTTAATAAAGGTACAGCTCCAGCATTTGCCAGGTATGAAAAATGGAAACCACGGAATACCACGTTCAGGGCAATCGACGGTAGGATTCGAACTCACAATCTCCAGAATGCAAGCTCACAGCTCCATATCTCTAACCGCACGGCCAACTTGCTCGGTTATTGAAACACTACCTACGTAATATGTCTCACGAGTGGATGGTATGCACTTCTTTATCGACATTATCCTTCTTTTTTAATGGGAGTATCTCCATTGATAAACGAATTTCTGCACTATTTAATTGTTAATACAGATTAACGACTACAGAAAAACGGCAAAGCCTGAGTATCGCTGCTTTCCAATATGCCAAAAGAAACATGAACTGTGCTCATTCCACCAGTACCTTAAGCGGAAGCCGTTGCAAAAGCAGTGATTCCATACGATATAGACGAAGGGCTTCAGAAAATACTGAGATCTGTGGCGAGGAAGAACCTCTGCTATCATACAATATAGTAGGTGGTGTAGGGTAATTCCGGGAGAGTTGCCGCACTTTTTATGTCTTTTGTTATATCTCGGTATATTTACTTTAAAAATTGTTGCAAATTCATCGAGCATAATTTGAAAACATGTACATTTGATCAGGGATGAACAAAATATTGGCAATTGAAAGTAAATGGGAGAAAGGAGGGAACAAAGGAATTGTTGCATCTGCGGCGTCTCTCCCTGGATCCCGGTATAGATGCCGACTTTGCTCGGGAGAGATGCCGCAAGTAAAATAATTAATGACAAAATCAAATTTAAGCCAATTTCTTCAACTTTAATATAACCGAACACTAGAACGTACTACAAGACAATTATATCCACATAATATAATCATTCAATGGTAAAAGAATCTATCTGATAATTTACAACATTAAATTAATCATAAATTTCGATTTACTATGAATGTGCATGTGCAATGGATTCTTCACTGTGTTATATAAAACCCCACGGCACTTAAGGCCCTTGAAAGGGCTCAGGCCTGCCCAGCGACCGCTGCTCAGCCCGAAGGCCTGCAGATTACGAGGAGCCTGTGGTCAGCACGACGCATCCTCTCGGCCGTTATTCTGGGCTTCCGAGACCGGGGCCGCCATCTCACCGTCAGATAACTCAATTCTAATCACGTAGACTGAGTGGACCTCGAACCAGCCCTCAGGTCAAGAGAAAATTCCCTTACCTGGCCGGAAATCGAACCCGGGGCCTCCGGGTGAGAGGCAGGCACGCTATCCCTACACCACGGGGCCGTCGTGTTATATAAAGGAAACATCAAAATCATAATGAATATAATTCCGTCCTGACACAGTAATTTGAAAACATGTCTAAGGCAGGATTCTTGAATCACAAACTGATGGTTATCCTCGTACAAGTTTTTACAGATTGTTTCTTAAAACTTTGTTCTCTAGCAATCTTGCTACAACAGTCGTTATATGTGGAGCAAGATTCATGCAGCCACTGTTTGTAACTCAAACACTAGATACAGTCATCCTTTTTTTGAATATCAGTTTGACTTCGGTGATTATTGAAGTAGCTGTACCTGCTGGGCCCAGAGAGCCTTTTCCCAGATTTCCTGACTGCATTCTAAGTTTCAGTGTTCGTTCCGTCATTATTCTGTAGTATGATTCTGCCTCCCTGATCAGTATTTCCTTGGCTTTCAGTCTTTTAACAGCCTCTCGTAAATTTTCCTCTGTCTATTGAGGTCTTTTAACAGTGCCCTTACTTTTATACTGAGCAGGCATGTCGCAATTTTTTTTTCTGAAAATAATATAATTTTATATAATAAAATAATGTTACCAATGAAATCAGTAAAATAGATTATGTATATTAAAAATTGTGAGACGGTAAAATATTCGAATAAAATACCGGTACACTCTGAATAGTATTGAATGTTTCCAGATCGCTTGTAGAATCTGATAGCAATGAGGCATCTCACCCGGATTGTTGTGCGGCAACTCTCCCAACTATCAGGGAGCGACGCCGCATTCTCCTGTTGCCATACCTCAAGGCTATCATGGCCCAAAATTAGCTTACTCTCAACTACAGTTATGCTTCTGACGTCTACTGTACTAAAAACGTCTGATTTAAGCATCTGAAGCCAACTTAATATACAATAAATTAACACACGGAAAAACTTTGTCAGGAGGAAACGTGTACTCGCCTCAAGATATTGGCTATAATTAGCGTAATATACGAGCAAATTTCGTCACACTCGCAGACAGTAGTTCTTCCTTAGAAACTGAAAAAACCACACATATTGCCATCTAGTTGTAACGATGGGAACCTTTAGCTACAGTGTATACGGCATCTCTACCGGGGCGGCATCTGTCCCGGATTTACCTTACTATCATACAATAGTGATAGGTAATCTGAAGTTCGTAGAGCGGAGTATGATAAGATATTAGCAGTACCGTAGAAAGCTCAGTGTACAAAAGTGTAGTAGTGAAATAGATAATGTGAATAATAATAATAATAATAATAATAATAATAATAATAATAATAATAATAATAATGAATGATTTAAACCAAGGAAATGTACAGTGAGAAGGAGCTAGGCCAATAGGAAGACCAAAAAGATAACGATGTGAATAGAATATATATTTAACAATAAAACATAACAACAAGATAAATAAAATCGAAGATAAATTTATAACAAATGGTGAAAGATGAATATACCAGAGTAGAGAAAAATCCGAAAAGTGTGCCACATTTACAAATTGAATATCCAAAAATGCATAAGGGGAAAGCCTAATAAATAATTTACCAACATACAATAAATATAAAAACAAAATAGGACAGCAGGAGTAAAGATCAGAGAGAAAAGAAGGACAAAAGAAAGGGGGAAGGGAAGTGACATAAGGATTAGGGTGGGGAAAGGATTTTCTTCACCGGGTTATTCCAAGATTTACCATTTTTTTACATGGGTCCAAGAAGACATCTGAAATGATTATAAATAATTCATAATTGTCCGTAACATGCTCGTATAGTGATGCAGTCTATGAGCTTTAAAATGTAGCATACCAACTCGACGGAAGAAAATTTGAACTGGCAAGAGGCCGGATGAAAATTTAAAGTCCAAATGAAGATAAATTACAATAAGTCTTGCTCACCAAATAGCTTGAAGACAGAGTCCAGATGGAATAGACATGATTTACAAGAGGCACAGTACTTTGGCACTCCACCACTCCGCTATGAAAATCCGATTCAAATGTGGAGAAGCGGAGTGGGCAATATATAGTGGAATAGAATATTCCAGAAAAGTAGAGAAGGCTACAAGCCATTGAGTTCGAGAAACATGAGGTCACGCGTACACACAGCGCACAGGCAACGGCGAAGTGCAGCGAGGATGACGTAATCACACTGGTAGAGCACAGGTGAGCGGAGTGCTTGATGCGGCGAGGACGAGCTCGAGGCGAACAGCAGTATGTAAGGTAGGGAAATGTGCTGTAGATACGGCGATCGTAATAGATCTGATCAAAGCTGATCTGTCATATAAGTATTCGATTAAGCAATTCACAAACTAAATAAAGCTAAGTATCCCGAATCACTGAGCGACCTATGATTTGAAACTGGAGCACTATCAATTTCAGACTTTCTAAAAGTGAAATCATTCATTAACTTCAAGTTAGAAAAGTCTTGGAGCTCAAACGAGGTCTTGAAAGTCATAAAGACCTGGAGAGTAATCGGATTCCTTCCAAATAGTAATAGCCCCTTTTACTGCAGTCCTTTCAATATTTTATGTATGTTTCTGATCTGAAAAAGGAATAATGGCTTTATTATATGTTTTCAACAGTCTACCTGCTCGTACAGAACTCAACGTTTATCAAGACCATTCTAAAATTTTGCTATATCAGATACTTGACGTTCTATCAACTCTTCTTTCCACTTATTCATCCGGCTCCTTTCTTCAATTCTTTTAAATCAGAATTTGCCATCGCACATATATTTCACAGCATCAGCAGAAAATGAAAACGCCATTTTTTATCAATGAAAATGAAAGTTTTAGTTTCATAACCTCAAATGTTAAAATACTATAACTTATATCCATAACTTGCAAGACAAATGAGCAGCGGGAAGCGCGTACTGACTATTACACATAACATCTACGTTTCCTAACAGACGAGTTTTATGTAACATATCCCTGTTGATAGGAGCAAATGAAATCACGACACATTTGAAGAATAATGCGTGTATCCAACTCTTGCCCCGTTACTTTACGAGATCAGGTATGGAGAGAGATAAATCTCCGTAGCGATTTCTTACGGCCGGGTGCTCTTCCTGATGTCAACCTCATCAGAGGAGTTAATGAGCGGTGGAACTGGTGATTATTGTTTTAAGGGGAAGTAGAAATGGGCAACCGTCCTCTTAACACTAATCAGAGAGAAAAGAAATGAAGGTGTCCGATTCTTCGAAAAATGTAGGTATCGGCCAAGGAAAGACGAGGGCCACGAAGGTCGTGAAAATGAAAGACTCCCTAGGCCTCACAACCTAATACTGTCGGGGTAGGAAAAGAACAAGTGTTGACCAAGGGAGGCACAAGTAAGTGGAAGCAATGCCAGGATTCGGCAAAAGGTTCCGTGGTCAACAACCCACGCTCCAAAGTTAAGAGCCCCTTTTAGTCGCATCTTACGATAGGCAAGGGTGACCGTGGATGTTATTCTACCACCCTCACCAACAGGGGGAGTTGATGAGATAAAATGAATGACGTGATATATGAATGTAAGAAAGGATAGGATTAAAACGGTGCCGGCGCATAGCCTCTTCCTGTCGAATAGCACCAAGTTTTATGCTCAAGACTTAACGTCGCCATCCGACGGTCGAATCATCATTAACAGCGTCATATGCCCTCACTCCATGTGAATACTGCGGGGAGGTTTGGAATTGAATCCAGGGTTTTAGAACGCAATCCAATGATTAGAAATTGTTTGCCACCACCTCTCTTACCCTGGCGCCAACATTCGCATAATAAAGGCAACGCGCCGGCCTCTCACCGCTGGGTTGCGTGGTTCAAATCCCGGTCACTCCATGTAAGATTTGTATTGGACAAAGCGGAGACGGGACAGCGTCCTTAAGTGGTAATTGATTTCCCCGTGTAGTCATGAACTAGGATTTTCTTGCCTCTCTCAGAACATATTGTATTTGAAGAGTATCTGTTCAAAAGACTTTCAAATATAAATCAGTATTTCATCCACATAATTGAATATTATCTATTGTCATGACCAATCCATACCACGAAGATGTTGTGCCAAACTCGATACAGGGTACGTTCCATGTGTCGTTTATTTATACTTTCTCTTGCGTTTTCCCTCAACTTCCTTAAGGTGTAAATAGCACCTTTTGAACGGACACTCCTCATGTGTAGTCTGGATTGTATCATAATTTATAAACGTAGAGAACAGAGGTATCTACTTAATTACTGCCAAAACAGTACCGTTATCTTCTTTCTTGCATACCTTTCAATTGCACGTTATTTGCAGCACATTGGGAAGATAATTAGAAAATCAAATTTTCTTAGACTTTTCTGCTCTGTAGACCGAATACCAACAGACTTAATTATGTAAACATTCCTTGCGATTAGAGATTTTTAACATTATATATTTTATTCGGTTAGACATTGTCTTTGTCAGGTATGCCTATTAAGCCTATCGACTCGGAAGCTACCTGGCATTTTCAAGGGATACACTCTTCCCAAAAGTCATTAGCACTACTGTAAAACAGGAAATTAGCATCGACAATACCCATATTGAAGAGGATCAAGAAACCATTATCAGAGATCCACGAGGTCAAAACGATTCTGGTCATGACTGGCCCTGATGTTGGACAATTTATAAAGTCGCTACAATCTACGCTATAAATAATCTTATTCACGCTGAGAGAAATGGTAGTTTAGGGGAAGGCCCAAAATTCAATTCTCAATTATTTGTTATTAGTTGCCCCATCGTAAATAAAATGGGTATGCAAAGTCGGGGAATAAGTCGCTACAATCTAGGCCATAAATAACTTTATCCACGCTGAGTGAAATGGTAGTTTAGGGGAAGGCCCAAAATTTAATTCTCGATTATTTGTGTTATTAGTGGTGTTATTGACAATTACTATATAAATAAAGTTACATAGTATTAAATTTCCGATCATTTATGTCTTACACATTTTGACCGTACCGGCTATGATAACGGAGATATTCATGGATATGGATTTTTGTTGCTAAGATCATATCAGCGCCGTCACGAGAAAATGGGTAAACAGAATTTAATGAAAATCGGTATGTAAAGTCGGGAAATAAGGAACTACATTCTACGCTATAATTAATTTTATAAGACGGCCTTATATTACAGAGTCGAAAGAAAACTGAATGTGAAGGCCTACAATACAGAAAACTCATAACATTGATCAACAATAACATTACATTGACCATTGTCTGTTGTGATTTGCTTTGTGTCTCTGTTGCCATTCATCTCCGATAGATGGGATTACTGCTGTATACCGAGTTTCTTTTTAAATTTGCTCTACGTCGCGCCGACACCGATAGGATTCATGGCGACGATGGGATGCGAAAGGTCTAGGAGTGGGAGGGAAGCAGCCCCTTCGTTAATTGCGTTACAGCCCCAGTATTTTCCTGGTGTGAAAATTGGAGACAACGGGAAACCAACTTCAGGGCTGTCGACAGTGGAGTTCGAACCCACTACCTCCCGGATCCAAGCTCACAGCTATGCGCCCCTAACCGCACAGCCAACTCACCCGATCGTACCGAGTATAACAGACTGCCTGAAAATTGGCGGGAAGTAGCTGGGGAGTTAGATAAATGTCTGATACTACTGATACGTAACAAACTGGTTCATCATAGCATTCGAGCTATTCAATTATTACTCTGAGGCACAGTGTGGAATGAGCAGTGTGCATATTTAACACTGCAGTGGTTGCGCCTCATAGCGTTACTGTCTGCGATCTGGTTGGTCATTGCAGCATTGGAACTTTGGACTGTTAGATCGGCACCGTAGTACTGTACGTTAGAAGTGAGAAAATGTGCGGTTTATTAATTTGATCGAGTATTTTATATAACATTGCTTTTAATCACTACATTCCTTCTGACGACTTCAGGTAGGAAAACCACAAAGACAGTCTTTCTAAGAATCCCGTAGCAAAGCACGGGTACATCAGCTAGTTATCTATAATTGCTCCCGCGAGTGCATCGAAAAAAGAAAAATAGCGTCCCTCAGCTCCCAGTACATTCGGGAATTGCAAAAAGTTCAGAAAATTCGGAAGTCGGGGACGGGAGTGGACGAAGTTTATACCTCAAAGTGGTTTGCTCTTGAAGCAATGAATAGAATGAGGGGAGGAAATATGCATAATAAAACTGCATTTCTAAATCGTAACAAGAAGCAACAGTGACAATAACAAAGGCCAAATCCTCTTCATTTTTTCTTTTTGCTAGTGGCTTTACGTCGCACCGACACAGATAGGTCTTATGGCGACGATGAGATAGGAAAGGCCTAGGATTCGGAAGGAAGTGAACCGCTTAATTAAGGTACAGCCCCAGCATTTGCCTGCTGTGAAAATGGGAAACCACGGAAAACCATCTTCAAGGCTGCCGGCAGTGGGATTCGACCTCACGATCTCCCGGATGCAAGCTCACAGCCACGCACCCCTAACCGCACGGCTAACTCGCCCAGTAATTCTCTTCATCTGAGTCCATTGTCCTTGTTTGAAAATAGTAGACACCACCTAAATGTATTACCACAAACTGATATAATGAACTACCTGTGTATAAACAAAGGAAGTCAAGTTTAACATGTTTATTAAGTGTTTGCTTTTTTTTTTTTTTTTTTTTTTGCTAATTGCTTTACGTCGCACCGACACAGATAGGTCTTATGGCGACAATGGGACAGGAAAGGGCTAGGAGTGGGAAGGAAGCGGCCGTGGCCTTAATTAAGGTACAGCCCCAGCATTTGCCTGGTGTGAAAATGGGAAACCACGGAAAACCATTTTCAGGGCTGCCGATAGTGGGGTTCGAACCTACTATCTCCCGAATACTGGATACTGGCCGCAATTAAGCGACTGCAGCTATCGAGCTCGGTTTTATTAAGTGTAGACACAATGTTAAATGAAACAGTATTAAACATTTAACATGTTGATGGTGTCACCAGTTAACATTTAACACTTTTAATATTTAACATGTTGTTGTTAAATATTAATCAGTGGAGACCGGCCTTAGGACTGGGAAGGAAGCGGCCGTGGCCTTTATTAAGGTACACACCGGGCGAGTTGGCCGTGCGCGTAGAGGCGCGCGGCTATGAGCTTGCATCCGGGGGATAGCGAATCCCACTATCGGCAGCCCTGAAGATGGTTTTCCGTGGTTTCCCATTTTCACACCAGGCAAATGCTGGGGCTGTACCTTAATTAAGGCCACGGCCGCTTCCTTCCAACTCCTTGGCCTTTCCTATCCCATCGTCGCCATAAGACCTATCTGTGTCGATGCGACGTAAAGCCCCTAGCAAAAAAAATAAAAAAATTAAGGTACAGCCACCGCATTTGCCTGGTGTAAAAATGGGAAAGCACGGAAAACCATCTGCAGGGTTGCCGACAGTGGGGTTCGAACCCACTATCTCCCGATTACTGGATACTGGCCGCACTTAAGCGACTGCAGCTATCGAGCTCGGTGCTGATGTTTTTTTGTGGTGGTTGGTAGAGTGGCGTGTTTTGAGTGAATGAAGCGGTGTGTAATAAGACGAATACAAACACTCAGACAGACTGAGTTGGGTAGGCGGTTTGAGTCACATATGTACTTGTTAGCTTGTATTCGGGAGATGGTGAATTCGAACTTCACAGTTATCCGTAGTTTCCCATTTTCACACCAGGAAAATACTGGACCTGTGCCTTATTTAAGACTACGGCAACTTTCTTCCTAATCCTAATCCTGTCCTATATTCCATGGCCTCTATACGATCTGTCTGAGTCGTTGCGACGTAAAGCAAACATATAACTTCGAAAACATGACAGAGGAAGAGAAATTAACTAGATATTATTTTAGTACCACACCTGGCCGGGAATCGAACCGGGACCCCCTAAACCGAAGGCTTCAGTGCTGAAATTCAGCAGATAAGCTGGCAGTAATGGTACTAATGACGCATGATAGTTAAATTCCAGAGGTAATTATCACAATGTTAGTCACACCTAATTCCAGTTGAATTATTTCTCTTTTCTTCCCTTCCTACTGTAGTTTACGGCCGGCCACCAACCCTACGTGTAGGAATGTATTCACAATATTTCTGTGGTGTGCTGTGTTTAAATGAAGAAGTTTGTATTGAGATGAGCGCAAGCACTCAGGCACTGAGCCAAGGAAATTACTTAGATGCGGTGAAAATCCTTGGTAATCGATCCCAGGACCCTTTGAAATGGGGGTCCCTGCGCTAATCATTGATTTAAGAAGCAGAAAAAAAAGTTACTTTAATTTGTATGCAATTCAAAGGAGTACCTGCTATTATTATTGCTGTACACCAGGGGTTTCCAATTTGTAGCGGCTCGAGGGCCATTTTGGAAACCTTAGCATGTTCGCGGACCGCACTTGAATAGGCCAATTTTCGTAAAATTCTGCAAATAACACAGAAGTATCATTATGAAATAATATGCATAATTCAACTGAAATGAGGGTTTGATAATTTTTGTTGTTTAAAATATTATTTTATAATTGGATAAAAGAGTGAAGTTCGGAACCGGGCCAATTGGCCGAAACGGTTGAGGCGCCGGGATTCTGGCTCAGTCCGGTGGTATTTTAAGGTGCTCTAATACGCCAGACTCGTGTAGGTAGATTTAATGGAACGTAAAATAACTCCTGCCGGACAAAATTTCGACACCTCGCCGTTTCCGAAAACCATCAAAAGTAGTCAGTAGGACGCAAAAATAATAACAGTATTACTTGAAATTTGGATCTTAAATTTTTAAAAATCAAAAGTAATCTATTGAGAACAAGTGAATACTTGAAAAGGGGAACTAGTAGGCCTATTAAAGTGTATTAGTTCTGACTCGGGTCTATAAGGTGTATAAAAATTAATACGTTTTTGAACGAGCTATAAAATATTTTTTGTGACTTTTATTCACATTATTTCTTACAGTGATCTCACGGGCGGCAAAAATGGCTTCGAGGGCCACATGCGGCCCACGGGCCGCCATTTGGAAACCCCTGCTGTGCACGATGAAAACAAGCAAACAAACAAACAAACAAACAAGCAAACAAACAAACAAACAAACAAACAAACAACATAAGAGTTTGCTGGCTGAAAAATATTCCTGGACCTTAAATACCAGTGTATATGAGCAATTTTCCGGTGGTGACCAATGAATGTAAATCACTCGGTCGATCTTAGGGAAAACAGGTGTGAAGGTGTATGTGTTTGGAAGGAAATGTTGTGTCATCCGGAGTGAAAGTAGGTACAGATAACTAATATTTTAATCACAACTTTGACGTATTTACACATAAATTTACACATAACATATCACAATACATTTAACGCAGTCTGCACAAAAGGATCCTTTTTCCATAATCTTGATCCTGAGAGATAGTCCTTGTCACAGAGAAGGATTCTTCTTACGAAGCGACTTGTAGCTTACGGTAATCCATACACTGGCGCAGGTGTATGAGGTGGGGGTGGGGGTGGGGGTGGGGGTGGGGGTGGGGGTGGAGGAGGGGGTGGAGGAGGGGGTGGAGGAGGGGGTGGAGGTGGAGGTCCGTAGACATGAGGTGGTGGTGGTGGTGGGGGTGGTGGTGGTGGGGGTGGGGGTGGAGGAGGGGGAGGTGGAGGTGGGCCGTAGACAGGGGGTGGTGTTCCATACGTATGAGGGGGAGGTGGTGGTGGAGGAGGAGGAGGAGGTGGGTAGGTAGGTGGTGAAGGTGGCGGTGGTGGAGGAGGGGGAGGTGGTGGTGGTGGTGGTGGGGGAGACGGTGGCCCGTATACAGGGAGTGGAGGTGCATAAGTAGGACGAGGAGGTGGTGGAGGTGGTGGAGGTGGTGGAGGTGGTGGTGGTGGTGGCGGTGGAGGTGGTCCGTAAACTGGTGGTGGTGGTGGTGGTGGTGGTGGTGGTGGTGGTGGTGGCGGTGGGGGAGGTGGAGGTGGGGGAGGTGGAGGTGGTCCGTAAACTGGTGGTGGAGGAGGAGGAGGTGGTGGTGGTGGTGGTGGTGGTGGTGGTGGTGGTGGTGGTGGCGGCGGCGGCGGTGGTCCATAAACTGGTGGTGGTGGTCCGTACACCTTTGGTGGTGGTGGTGGTGGTGGTGGTGGTGGTGGTGGTCCGTACACCTTTGGTGGAGGTGGCGCGTATATCGGTGGTGGTGGGGGTGCGTATACCACTGCAGGTGGAGCTAAAGCGATCTTGGAGAGCAATACTGGCTCAGCCGCAGCCGCGGCGAGAACCGCCGCCAAGATTAACTGTAACAAGAAAATAAATACATGATAACGAAAGCCAAGCAATACGGAGAAGGAAATCGTGACACTACCCACGAAGCACTCTAATATTTTCAGGTCATCTATCTGGGCAGCAGTAGTCTTGGAAGGCCAAGGATCTTAATTGTGTTATACTGCCACATTTTTTTAAATCACGGCAAATATAATAAGAAATAATATGTTTCATTTAAGGATCTTAAACGTTAGATTTCCCCCTTTTACAATTTAAAATATTCCGAGAAATAAACAATATATGAATTTAGTTTAAGTTTTTCCTTAATTCGCCCGAAAGGACGTGGGTTCGAATCCCCGTCAGGAAGTTGTAAAATTTAAGATACGAGATTTCCACTTCCGGAGGTGTATATGGCCCTGAGGTTCACTCAGCCTACACCAAAAATGAGTACCAGGTTAATTCCTGGGGGCAATGACGGCCAGGCGTAGATTTAACCACTCTACCCCCATCGCGTGCCGAGGTTAACAATGGTGGAAGCCTTTACCTTCCACTCCTCCAAGGGCCTTCATGGCGTGTGAGGAGGTGACTTTGCTTTGCTTTGCTTTTTCCCTAATTCTCATAATTGCTCATAATTATTAGCTTCTGCGGCTAAAATCTACTTTCTGCATTCATGAATAATAATGTTTATGCCTCGTGGTACAGAGTTGGTATAGGCTAATAGTATACGTTTCCAAACAAAACTCCAAAATTTGCTGTCGATATAATCGTTTCATCTGAACCAGTAGGTGAATCTGAGAAATGCATGGCAGGGGTACAGTCTCAAAGAAGAAAAATTAAGATAAAAAGAATGCAAAATAACAGTATAATCCCTATACAGTTATATAAAGTCAGGCAATGCAGGAATCTTCAGACACGAAACACAATTTTAAAGGAAGTATATAAGTATTGCTATCTATGTAGTAGAACAATGTATTAAGGTAGGAGTAAGGAGTGTAGTCACTTATCGTATGGTTTTTAGTGTCGGAGTGCCCAAGAGGAAATATTCGGCTCGCATGGAGCAGGTCTTTCTATTTGACACCCATGGGCAATCTGCTCGTATCGATGTGGGATGAAGATAATGATGATCATGTAAGGAGAGGGTGAAACCCGGCGTCGGCACGTAGCCTACTTCTGACGAATAACACCAGAGGGTCTGCTCAAAGCTTTACGTCGCCATCCGACGAACGAAATCAGCATCAACAGCGTCATATGCCCTCACTCGATATGAACACTGCGGAAAGATTTGGAACTGAATCCAGGCTTTTCACGTGTCGGATATAGTGATCAGAAAGTATACACCACCACTTCTCCTAGCCAGCCGGGCAGCATTTGATGGTAAAAAGTTTTTCGACCAACGGGACTCCAACCGGCTCCCCTCGGTGGTAGACCGTATAGACTTGATGCCTTAACGATCATAGCCACCAGGCGCAGTGGGAGTATAGTAAAATGAATACTTGTTAAAAAAAAGAAAGGTCTTTCTTAAGGATTTCTCTCTACCTCTCTACCTCTAATCCTCAGAGTAGCCCCTCTGTCTAACCAACAATAACATTACTGCTGTTATTGATACCGTATGTGCTCTGTCTGTTTTGCTGCCACTCACCTCGACAATATGGCATTACCACTGCAATGGTACAAATACTAACCTTTTAATAACGATGGGTACATCAGCTTGTCTGTAAGAGTGTTTTGACTGTTCTGTTCAAATTTATAAGTAGATAAGATTAAGACAATCGACGATTGAAATAAACTAATTCTATGCCATACCAGAAGATGAACCTGCAGTATATCACACCAGTGCAGATCCCGAAATTCTGGTTGATGAACGTTTGCTCTCTTCAAAACGGTATATAAACTATAGCATTATTATTTTATTAATTTTGCAATACATGTAGGCTAGTATCTTTTGATTCATGCCTTCCAAACCAATATTTGAGTTGAAGTGTTTTTATTTTATTTATATTTTCCATTTTTGAAGGAATTTAATATATTCAGTTTTATGACTACCTAAATATCACCAAAACACATGATGTTTGGAATTGCCAATTTGCTTATGGAATATGTTTTGAGCCGTGTTAATACCCTGAATACTGTACAATACAGAGTCTATCATTGAATAATAAAAGTAGAAATTATCCGTACAAAATTCCATGTGAAGACAAACCGTAAATACGACACTAAAAATATGAATATCTAGATAATGGTTTCACGTAATTAAATACATTGATGCGAACAGGGGAAAATTATCCTTATTTCAAAAAATGGAAAAATTACAATACTTTTAAAAATTTGCAAAATCTCGTCTATGAAAGTCGTTGAATAAATAGATTACCAATAATAGAACAAAAGCTATAACTTCAGTTTATGAGCAGCAGAAGACGAAATGTGAGAGAGGTGGAGAATACATCAGATAAAGATTTAAAGAAATGTTCTCGCTGTGAACGTACCTTCCCGTGGCACGAACGGGATACTGAGAGCATTGGTCTCCGGAATGGCTGCTGCCCATTTAGATGAGAAGTAACCGGGCGAGTTGGCCGCACGGTTAGGGTCGCACAGCTGTCAGCCTGCATCGTAGAGATAGTGGAGGACTTCCGAAGGCGAATTACTATTGGCTTTACGTCGCACCGACACAAATAGGTCTTATGGCGACGATGAGATAGGAAAGGCCTAGGAGTTGGAAGGAAGTGGCCGTGGCCTTAATTAAAGAACAGCCCCAGCATTTTCCTGGTGTGAAAATGGGAAACCACGGAAAACCATCTTCAGGGCTGCCGACAGTGGGATTCGAACCTACTATCTCCCGGATGCAAGCTCACAGCCGCGCGCCCCTAACCGCACGGCCAACTCGCCCGGTGAAGGCGAATTGAAGCAACACTCTGGCCACTAGCAGCACGTCCAACACAAATGGAAAGGAGGTTGACTACCTGGAAATTATAGAGTATATATTTGAACGGTTAGGAAACAAAAGGAATGCCCTCCGGGGCAATGCGTAATAGCGAGTTGTATTTCCACCACGGCTGTACTAGACATCGTGTAAAAATCACTGAACGTCCTGTGACGAAAATCAGTATTTATGCCGTTATAATAATATTATTATTAATAATAATACCGTAGATGGTCAGAGACTTTCAACACATTAGAGAAATTCCCGGTCAACAGGAAAAGAAGGGAATTGATCAGTCAAACTCTAACCAACACAATTTCAACAGTTACATTTCTGGGGGAAATTTCTGAACCGATCGGACAAACAGGCCTAGCTTTGGAAAAATTTCTTGAATGGAAAAATAAAATTAAAGAGGTAAATATTGGCAGACTTATTTTTATTTGCTAGTGGCTTTACGTCGCACCGACACATGTAGGTCTTATGGCGACAATGGGATAGGAAAGGCTTACGAATTGTAAGGAAGCGGCCGTGACCTTAATTAAGGTACGGGCGAGTTGGCCGTGCGCGTAGAGGCGCGCGGCTGTGAGCTTGCATCCGGGAGATAGTAGGTTCGAATCCCACTATCGGCAGCCCTGAAGATGGTTTTCCGTGGTTTCCCTTTTTCACACCAGGCAAATGCTGGGGCTGTACCTTAATTAAGGCCACGGCCGCTTCCTTCCAACTCCTAGGCCTTTCCTATCCCATCGTCGCCATAAGACCTATCTGTGTCGGTGCGACGTAAAGCCCCTAGCAAAAAAAATTAAGGTACATCCGCAGCATTTGTCTGGTGTAAAAATGTTAAACCACGGAAAACCATCTTCAGGGTTGCCGACAGTGGTATTCGAACCCACTATCTCTCGGATGCAAGCTCACAGCCAGCAGACTCCAAGGCTAAATGGGGAGTGTGCTGGCCTTAGGTTCAGGCAGTCCAGAGTTCGATTCCCGGCCGGGTCGGTAAATATGACCTTCATTGGTTAATTCCAATGACTCGGGGTGCTTGGTGTGCGTGCCGTCTTCAGCATTCGAATTGATCCTTGGTAGAGCCTCATCCTCACAGATGCGCAGGGATCCTATACGGCGTCAAGTAGAAGGATCTGCACCATGCCTCTTTGGAGGCCACACGCCATTATTACCGACGCAGATGGGTCTTACGACGACGTTGGAACTGGAGAGGGCTAGGAGCGGGAAGGAAGTGACCATGGCTTTAATTCACTCAACAACGGAATAATAAGTCAGAAAGTTCTCAGCGAAAGCGTTTTGCTTTTTTTAAACGATACGAAATCAGCGATTCGCCAAATGCTCTCAAACATCCTGCGTTATATGAAAGAGCTTTTCAAATAATGGTTTTGGTTGGATTTTGTATAATTTATAAAAATGAATGAAGTATCTGCTTCATTGATCAGGCATTGTTTTCTTATGTGGACCAGTAAAAACCAAAAGGTGTAAGTCACATTTGTGTACTGTTAATAAGATTGAACAGTTCTCTTTAACAGAAGCAGCTGTGTAAATTCACTGCCAATAATTCATTTAAAAGATAATAATGTCCACGTCAACAATAACCACAGAAAATATATTACACATAAGACAAACTGACTTATCTGTTTGAAGCCACTTTTATTAACAATATTCAGAATATTAACTAGATAACTCAACTTATCTGGTTCTTACGGGTGTTCTCTTGAATAATCTGGAAATAACATTTCTTCAGTATTTTGACGAAATGACGTATGTTCTTAGTGTCAAATGATAGAGAGAATTGATTGCAAAATTTAAAATAAACGAACAAATTGGCTTATCTGGTTTTTCCCCGGGGTGAGTGAATTAAGGTACAGTACAGTCCCTGCATTTGCCTGGAGTGAAAATGGGAAACCACGGAAAACAATTTTTGGGGTGCCGACGGTGGAGTTCAAAAGCAACTATCTCCCGAAAGCAAGCTGACAGCTACGTGACCCAAATCGTGCAACCACATGGCTTAGGTTTCGCAGATTACTGCGCAATCCTTACCAATAAAAGACAACAAGAAACGCAGTCCATAGAGGAAGTTAATAAATTAGCGGCAATAACCGGACTCCAAATTTAATTTCGAAAGACGCAGTGTATGGAAAGAATTAAATCAAGATTTGACAATCCACAATTAATCCAAAAATTCGGAAAAATCCTCTAAGCAGATAATTTCAGTATCTAGGTGAAATCATTCTGGAAGCAGGGATAAACCCGGAAGCAAATAAAGAAGCAACTGCAAAGAACTCCTGAAATTGACACAACAAAACATTTACAGTATATCAAAAAGTACAAAATTACGACACTAAAACACAGTCATCAGACTAGAACACTTTAGGCATTCGAAAACCTGATAACTGGTGCCAACTCAGAAATAGAACACATCGATAAACAAGAGAGGAAAATTATCAGAAAAATCCTTGGACCAAAGTAGAAAAATGAAACTTATATGAGGAGGAAACATCAGGAAATGTATTAAGTCACAGAAAAAATCAGACACAATTATAAAAAGGCGATTAAAATTCTGCAGACACCTACACAGAATAGATAACAATATACTGAAAAAGAAACTTATAAACCTAACACAATCCCCGAAAATCCGCAGCGATTGCTTAGTGGCAAGAAACGAAAATCTATAAGAAATTGGTATTACCGAGGAAACCATTCAAGGCAGAACATAAAGTAAGCTTAGTAATCAAACATAAATTTGCAGAGAAACCTAAAAGGAAATACTCGGGATGGACAGAGGGACGCAAAAAAAAGTCAGTGAACAAATGAAAAGATACGGGAAGAAAGGAAGAGACGTTGTGCTAAATAAGTTCAAACGCGCTCCTTAGATTAGCACTAAAAAAAAGTAAATAAATAAGTAAATAATCTTCTTCTTTTCTTCTTTTTCTACCGCTTTTCCCACACCTGTGGGGTCGCGGGTGCGAACTGTGTCGCACATGTGGATTTGGCCCTGTTTTACGGCCGGATGCCCTTCCTGACGCCAACCCTATATGAAGGGATGTAATCACTATTGCGTGTTTCTGTGGTGGTTATTAGTGTAGTGTGTTGTGTGAATATGAAGAGGGAAGTGTTGGGACAAACACAAACACCCAGTCCCCGGGCTAGAAGAATTAATCAGAGACGATTAAAATCCCCGACCCGGCCGGGAATCGAACCCGGGACCCTCTGAACCGAAGGCCAGTACGCTGACCGTTCAGCCAACGAGTCGGACAAATAAGTAAATAATAATAATAATAATAATTTATTAACATCCGTTTTTAACATTAATGGTTTTAACAGAAGTATATGTATCGGAATTTTGTCCCGTGAGAACTGACTATTCAACGTGGGGGAAGTCAACAAAAGGGGGTTGTCGAATTTAAACGCTTCCAAATGCCAACCATCCTTGCTGAGATCGAACCGGAAAATGTCTAATCTACTACGCCAATGAAGTTGCCTTTAAAAGCTGAGGGATAGTGGACTTATGGCTTTAAAATACTAGATTTACGCAAGGTGGCATCGTATTTTAGAGGAAGGTATGAAATAAATTATCAGATGGTAAAGTTAATAATCTCATTGTAAAACGACACACTTCCTGACAAAAAAAAAAAAAAAAAAAGGAACTGATCGGGCCGTTGAAGGAAAGAAGTAGTGTCATACTGTTCTGTATATTATTCACGCCTTGCCATAGTCTTTCATATTACAATATATATATTGCTTTTCTCTTTAATACACATATTTTACGAATAATGCGTGAGTAGAACTACTGAAAATAAATAAATAAATAAATAAAGAAAGAAAGAAAGAAAGAAAGAAAGAAAGAAAGAAATGGCATATGGCCTCCAGAGAGGCCTGGTGTAGGTCTTTTTCTAGTAGACGGCCTAGTAGGCGACCTGCATGTCAGTGAAGATGAGGGCCCTACCTAGGATGATTTATAATGTTGAATGCGCCACATACACCTAACCCCCGAGCCATTAGAATTAACCAATTAAGGTTAAAATCCCCGACCCGGCCGGGAATTGAACCCGGGACCCTCTGAACAGAATGCCAGTACGCTGACCATTCAGCCAACGAGTCGGACAGAACTACTGTAATGCGTTAGGAGAGTGACAAGTACTCGTTTCCGATTCGCTAAAATACGCTTTTGTATTGTCAATGTCTTGATAAATATCAATGAATTAACAGGCCAAGAAATATCCGTGATAATGTGCTCTTACAGTTGTGCTTGCAATAGGGGGAACAAAAACCTCTAATAGATAACCTTTTGTGTTTGCTGCTATATCTTGATGGAAGCAGTTCTTTTTTTATCTGTCTCTTGTCACAGACCAGAGGAAAACGTAGCTTCCACCGGTCTCTCTCATTTATCACTGTGAACATATTATGGAAGCTGCTGAGAAGTGAGTGGTGCTGAGTAATGGCATTCGGAGCTTGACTAGTGCATCTGGACATTATAAAAAGTGCTATTCATAGGACAAGTTGAACTATAATAACATTTTCTGGTTCAGTAAGGGCAGCAATTGCAAAGTACTTCACTCCCTATCATGTCCTGTACGCCTTATCATGACACAGTAATTGGATTTTGAGGCTCTATAACCACATAATCTCTGGCGGTGTAAACTAGCCTCCGAGTTGAAGATTTAACAGACTTTCGTTGTCAAATTCTTCACGACAAAATTAACGGAAAGAAGAATGTTGGATCTGTATGACTTATACTGACTCTTCGCATAACGAATGATAACGAAAATAGTTATGAATTAATATTCTTAGCATTTTCTTTCCTACGGTATCTGGCATAGTTTTTAAAGTAATGTTTGCAACGTACTAGGAAATCTATAGATGATATATCCCAAACGCTGGACTGAAAAGATGATGATAACAAAACTTAAGGAAGATTATTATAGCCCTAAGAATGAAAATAGTATAAATCGAAACTGATTTAGTGCGTCATAAACGAGGAGCTGATAGGAGCAACAATTATTACAGGATATCTAAAACATCACGGCAATATACCACAATGGTATTGAGTATAAAACAAATTAAGATATAGCTTAATATTTCATTTTTTACTTCGGTAGTAGAAGAATTGAACAGAAAGACTATTTTTCTAATAATGTATCAGCTACTGACAAAGGAATATCAAAACATTATTATTCTTTTAGACCATTCGACCCGAAGGAAATATAAAATTACATAGATAAATTAAACTATTCTGGAACTCATAATGGAGATATTTTAGCAGATTTTTTTTAAGATTAAAGAATCTCCAGTGTTACCTATTACTTACTTAACTTCTCTTTAGTTAATGGATGTTACCAGAAAACATAAAACTAGATAGAGCTGTCCCTATAATCAAAGTAGGTAGGCCTAATGTAGAAGACCCCAGGAACTACGGATAAATCATATCTGGACTCGAAAATAGTTTATAAATTGCAGTTAAAAGCAGACATCCAATGTTTAAATTCAGTAAATTATTTGTTCTATTAATCAATATAATTTTATTGAGAAGTTTAGCATGATAGTTGATGTAGTGTAATTCTTACCAGAGAGTTGAGAATCTACAAAACAGTCGATAAAATTTCTCAGGATTTATTAATGCTAGAATTTGAGATGGCAGCAATGAGAGTAATATTTTTGATGTGGTTTGAAAGCTAATTTAAAACAGGAAGTAGTTTGTCGATATAAATTATATGAAAAGTTCTTTAAATAAGATCTATTCTAAGCCCAATGCTATTTGTTATTTTTATGAACGGTATATTTGATCTTGATCTCTCGTTATTTGCAGATGACAGTGGCTTGTTTAATTCGGAAGAGAATCATGACTCTATTTTACATAATATGAAGAGTGATCTCTCCACATTGATTGAATAGCTTATCTGCAATTATCTCACCACCAAGACACAAAAAGCAGTATTCCTGTTATTCCAGAAAGCTTGTAATATACTAGTAATGCCATGTAATTTATAGGAGAAGTTTAGTAAACTGAATAGTTAGGCCTGCATATAGACTCAAGATTAGATTAGGACATCATACACAGTTTATTAAAAGCTAAAAGTACCCCTAACAGGGGCACTAAACTGGATACGCAAATTTGTTCCTGTATATACCCTAAATAATGTTTACTTTCCACTAGTACATAGCCATCTTCGGTACTTTAATATTGTGTGGTGTTGTGGCATACAGTGTAAGAAAAACGAGCTCCATCAACTACAAACTAAGTCCTTCTGAGCCATATTCGGAATCCCTCCTTAACGTCTTGGCAATTGGTGTACTCATCAGCAGAAACTCCAGGAATAATAATAATAATAAGAAGAAGAAGAAGAGGTAGACAAACTGTTTTTGAATTCGTCCTGCACTGAAATCTTTTTAACTGATTGTCCTCGAAACAAACCTTTGTGGAGTTGGCCCTTAATATTCGGAACGCCTCCTACCAAAAATACGAAGAATTTTAATAATATGCAATATGACAGCAACTAATTTACCCTCTCCCAAACTTCACGTTGGGGTCCTACAGACACCAAACAATTTTGAATTTGTGGTATCCATATCTGCATTCCGTCTCATCCAGAAGTGTTAATCTTTCTCTGAGGAGTGGAAGGAGGTTCACCCATGTCGTGATGTCAACGAGGAGCTAAGCGAGACGCGGTATTCAGATATCTATAGGCTATATAATCTTAACAGATGAAGGCCCATAATAGGATTTAAAGTGTCATTAATGGGAACGAGTTTCTTTTTCTGTGACTGAACGGTATTCTCCCTCGCCTCTAAAGTTTAAAAGTTTAATGACATTTCTACAGGATACGTGCTTTTGAAGATCATTCAATCAACAGGTGACACGAAATGTTAGTTTTAAACAGGATTTAATACACCCAATTTGCAATCCACGTTACATTAAAATGTGCTGTGTAGTTAAAACAAAATTATTAATCTCCCACACATTGATGTCTGACTTTAATCTTCTTCTGGAGTATACGTGAATTTTAGAGAGAGAAATAATTGACAAAAATACTTACCAGCCTCATTATGGGCTAGCTCTCTCTCTCTGCAGAAGAGAAGTGTGGCTGCAGGGTGTGACTGGTGAGCCTTTATATAACCAGTACAACACAAATGAACAAGGAATGTGTACATTGGCGTACTCCCTCCACTAAGGTATACTTTCTCCGCAGAAGGCCAAATTTCATTCGAAATATGATGGGCCAAATATTAAGGAAATGTAAAGGAATTTTAATGATAACTCCAGATAATAAATGTTCTATCATTAAGTATCGTGTTCGGCTCCTTGGATGAATGGTTATCGTTACAGCCATTGATTCCTAGAGTCGTGGGTTCGATTCTCAATAGTTTTGGGAATTTTAGCTGCGTTTGGTTCATTCTTCTGAATCGAAGACGGGATATTTGTGTTCCTTTCTGTACACTCATCTTCGTGTAGATCTACGCATCACACACCACTCTACCAAATACAACAGAAATACGGAATAATTAATTACTGTACTGTACATTCACCCCTCACATTTGGTTGTCGTCGGGAAGGACACTCGGCTGTAAACCTGGACAAAGTTCATGTGCGTGACACTATAACACCCCCGTTCCCCCCAGGGTGTGGGATAAAGCGGCATAATAATAATAATAACAATAATAATAATAATAATGAAATGGCGTATGGCTTTTAGTGCCGGGAGATCCCAGGACGGGTTCGGCTCGCCAGGTGCAGGTTTATTGATTTGACTCCCGTAGGCGACCTGCGCGTCATGATAAGGATGAAATGATGGTGAAGACAACACATACACCCAGTCCCCGTGCCAGGGAAATTAACCAATAATGGTTAAAATTCCCGATCCTGCCGGGAATCGAACCCGGGGCACTGTGACCAAAGACCAGCACGCTAACCAGCTAGCCATGGATCCAGAAATAATAATAATAATAATAATAATAATAATAATAATAATAATAATAATAATAATAATAATAATAATGATGATGATGATGATGATGATGAAAATCCACAGCCTGTTTTCAGTCATTCGAACGGGTCAGGAATGAAATGAATGAAGTCCCCATCTAGCGGCGAAGATAGAAACTGTGCCAGCTGCCGAAGTCTGTCGCTCTCCTCTGGGGCAATGACTAATGACTGCCAGATTAAATTATATTGGAGAGTGTTGCTGGAATGAAAGATGACAGGGAAAACCGGAATACCCGGAGGAAAACCTCCACTTTGTCCAGCACAAATTACACATGGAATGACCGCTGCTCAGCCCGAAGGCCTGCAGATTACGAGGTGAAGCGTGGTCAGCGCGATGAATCATCTTGGCTGTTATTCGTGACTTTCTAGACAGAGGCCGCTATCTCACTGTCGGACTGTAATCACGTAGGCTGAGTGGACCTCAAACCAGCTCTCAGATATAGGTAAAAATCTCTGACCTGGCCACGAATCCAACCCGGGCCCTGTCACTTAGCTGTCTTGACCGGACTCTCTGCCTCTCATATTGGACAGCTCCTCGGTTGAACTCATGACGCTGAGTGAAACCCGTTGCAATCCGAATTACCGGATTAAAACTGTCAGACTATCCAGGAACCGAGCCTGGGTGTTCGGATAAGAAGCAGGTGTGCTAAACCTGCAACACAGAGCTGAGTATTTATACATTCATACATTTTCATTACAAATTATTATGCCTGAAATCTCTATGAATGAATTAGCGTTTTTATAGTACTCCGTTCGCTGCTATCCCTCTGCTCGAACGCCTTTCCCCTCAAATAATAACTTCAATAAAAGAGACCATATCAAACAAACGCCTCATTCGTCTCCCGCAGCTGTTCATACCTTCTGCGGATGATTCCGTCAGCTTCCTAGCTTAACTACCCTTCTACAATCGCCTCAAGTGACGTTGCTACAGAAGCCAATTCCTAAGTACAACTTTGTCCACAACATGTTCATGCTGAACTCTCTCAGTTTCATATTCCGTTCGATTGTTGTTCCCATTCGTATATACCAGCAATTATTCTTGCTAACTTCCTTGTTATGGAATACAGTTGACTGGAACTACGAACACTTTGAATTAGCTTTCCAATAGAGCTATCTTGATTAGATTTTTCACCAATATCTTCGGTTATATACATGCCTAAATTTGAAATGATTCGCTCGCTCCAGTTTCGACTAATCTGACGTTTGATCTTCTCTCCGAAGAGATATTAGTTTAGTATTGGCCATACTAACTTTCCTGCAATATTCAGCAGTAATCGATTAGATGTATTGCAAGTCCCGCTTTCTGATATGGAGTCGGAGATGAGGTGAGATGGAATTATATGGCACCCATTTCCTGACGACAACATCAGTTGAAAAGCTAAAATGTATTATATTTAAGTTTTATAGATCTTCGTTCCTGTACTTTTGCCAGTTGCGGTCGGGATTAATGTGGATTAATCCTGTTTTCTTTGACCGCATGCCTATCCTGACATCAACTCTCTGTGGAGGGATGTACTCACTATTGTGTGCTTCTGTGGTGGTTAGTAGTGTGATACGTTGTGTGTAATACTTTTGCATCCATCTCTTGGCACAGGCAAGAGTAAAGTGTAGCTTCCACCGGAGTCCCAGTCAACATCCATGGCTGTGACAGTATGGAAGCTGCTGGGGTATGGGTAGTGCTGAGAAATGACATTCTGAACATGGGTAGTGCATCTGAGTGTTATGAAAGGTGCTGCTCATAGGGTCAGTCGTGCTGCAATAGTACTTTCTGACCCAGTGAGGAAAGTAATGGCAAACTACCCCACCCCTCATCTTGCCTAGTACGCCTGATTTTGGTGCTGCCATTGGTTTTGGGGGTTTCCTTATAACCGCATAACGTTTGGTGGTGCTATTTGAGGATCCAACCAGCCTCTGGGCTGATGACCTAACGGACAGACAGAAATGAAGGTATGCATGAATACGATAATAATAAACCAGTTTCCGAGCTGCAGGAATTAACAAAACACAGTTAAAATCCCTGGGCTCGTTGGGAATCGAACCCGTGGTCCTCTTAACCGAAGGCCATTACTCTGACCATATTAATTATTTATTTATTCAACCTTTCGCTGTTTTAACCATTTATTTAAAAGCAAACTAAAGAAATATAATTAATAACGAATGTTTTTGCATAAATTGTGTGAAATATATTAATTTTATCAACACTGTTACTTTCAATGCTTAATATACCGGGTTGGTGGATAGGACAAATATTACCAAAACAATATAAAAGACCATATTATACTGCATATTAATAAAAAAATCCTTGTAGAGCTTCCTAAAAAATTATATTAAGTGTCTTTCCATTTGGAGCTAAGATTTATAGACTGTTTGCCTTTCCAACTCTTGAACGACTCACGTACATTTGACAACGTGAGACACACCGTTTCGGAAGATCGAGTCCTACAACTTTAAGCCATTGTCCTTGTCCCTCACTGCTGCACATAGCGAAACTCAAACAAACGGGGAACTGCAGATGTCCACATTGAAACGGTATATCCGAAGAGATGATACGAATTCGAGGAATGAATACTACTTCATCCGCGGGATGCCCAGTCATGATTGTGGCATTAGTTTCTAGACTGAGAGAGAGTCGTGTTCCGCTACAGAGGGAAGGAGTATTCATATACCTGAGAAGGATAATCAGTGCCACAATCGTTCGCTCCAAGATGTTCGAGGGTACTCGAGGTGACTCCAAGTTAATCAAAACCTCTGTCGTGTAGTTGACAGCCTCCTCGTATTACATGTCGTGTCGATAGACTTGTAAATTTGTAGAACACAGGGTAATTCTTGTAAAAGTTGCTTGTTGATAACGTTACCAGGTTGGAGCAAGAATCGCTCTTTGACACAGCGATGCGTGTTCGGTGAAATGCTGTGCGCACCTATCAGACAAATTTCAGATCTCTGCGAGCCGTAGATTAGGCTGGGCATCGCACGCATACACAGAAACACTTCCGTATATCACGGCTTCCTACGTCATCGACTTAAAATGGTTTGACTGATAGGGTACATGTATTACTATTCCTTGTTTATTATTGCAGGTATCTATCTTATGTATTATTTTTCCTCCTAATAAAATATAAGATATATTATTTGAAAGAAAGTACGGTTCACGTTTTATTGCTCGTATAGTGAAATCCTCGTAGGCCTATTCCAAAAAATTTTAAGTGGATAAAATGAATTTCGGGTAAATATGAAATATCTAAATAAATAAATAAATATATAATTAATTATAACGTTATATGTATAATTAACGAAGGCAAGTCTTTACCCGTATAAAGTTTCATCTAAGAATACGCCTATAGTAAAAATGTCAGATATCTGCGTGCCGTACGTTTGACACGCATACACACAGATAAATACTTCCGGATATTACGGACTGAACAAGGCTCCTCGTGTCGGGGACCGAAAATAGCTTCCTACGCTATCGACTTAAAATGGCTCCTTGATTATCTCGACTTTCTTTCTTTCTTAATCTGTTTACCCTCCAGGGTCGGTTTTGTCCCTCGGACTGAGCGAGGAATCCCACCTCTACCGCCTCAAGGGCAGTGTCCTGGAGCGTGAGTCATTGGGTCTTGGGATACAACTGGAGAGAATGACCAGTACCTTGCCCAGGTGGCCTCACCTGCTATGCTGAACAGGGGCCTTGGTGGGGGACGGGAAGAGTGGAAGGGTTAGACAAGGAAGAGGGAAGGAAGCGGCCGTGGCCATAAGTTAGGTACCATCCCGGCATTTGCCTGGAGGAGAAGTGGGAAACACGGAAAACCACTTCCAGGATGGCTGAGGTGGGAATCGAACCCAGTTGACCTCCCGAGGCTGAGTGGACCCCGTTCAAGCCCTCGTACCACTTTTCAAATTTCGCGGCAGAGCCAGGAATGGAACCGGGGGTGTCAGCTAACCAAACTAACCACTACACCACAGAGGCGGACTTATCTCGACTTATCCATCCTATATATGTTTCCTAGCGATTTAATCCTGGTGAGAGCACGTTGGATTGTCATATCCCAACACACGTTTACAAGCGGTTTTTCGTTCATAATTCACCAACGAACACGAAAATGGGAAGTCCAGCTTTGAGGTTTATTTGGACCCCCTTCCATCTACCTATGTAAAAAATTTCAGTTGCCTGTCTGTTACGTTATGATCCCAGAAGTTGGTTGGATCCTCAAATAGCACCATCAAAGTTTATGTGGTTACGGGGAAACCACAACAACCGATGGCGGCACCAAATGAGGCGTAGTAGACAAAAGGAAGAGTGAGGTAGTTTGCTATTGCTTTCCTCACTGGGCCAGAAAGTGCTATTGCAGCACGACTAAACCTGCGAGTGACACATTTTATAAGATTCAGGCGCACAGGTCGTGCTCCGAATGCCATTATTCAGCACTACCCATACTCCAGCAGCTTCGGTGGAAGCTACACTTTGCTCTTGCCTGTACCAAGAGAGGGATGCAAAAGTACTGCATCCATTACGAAATGGCAGTAAGTAAATTATATATTGATATAGGTATATATAAATTCATAAAGTGTCAAAAGGTGTTCTTGTTGTTGCTGTGTATTAGGTGCTTGCGACACATGTCACGACTTTTTCACAGCACTGAAATGAGTCAAATTTTTAAAAATAATCTGCCTTATTGAGAGGTGTGAGGTAGTGTGTCCGTGAAGTGTTATACATCAGTCAGGCTCATAACTGAACTAGGTAGGCCCTACCCTAAAGCTCGAATCTTTAAGTGTGGTTATTGAAAGGAACTGGGTAATATACGTCACAGGACAAATGCATTGCGGTTCTTTTTAGTATCGGAATATCTCAATAATAATGTCCGGCTCCATGGCTAAATGGTTAGCGTGCTGGCCTTTGGTCAAAGGGGCCCCGGGTTCGATTCCCGGCAGGGTCAGGAATTTTAACCTTAATTGGTTAATTTCGCTGGCACAGGGGCTGGGTGTATGTGTCGTCTTCATCATCATTTCATCCTCATCACGACGCGCAGGTGGCCTACGGGAGTCTTACCAAAAGACCTGCATTTGGCGAGCCGAACTTGTCCTCGGACACTCCCGGCACTAAAAGCCATATGCCATTTCATTTCATTTCAATAATAATATAATATAATATAATATAATATAATATAATATAATATAATATAATATAATATAATATAATATATTATTGTGATATCATCATCATCATCATCATCTGTTTACCCTCCAGGGTCGGCTTTTCCCTCGGACACAGCGAGGGATCCCACCTCTACCGCCTCAAGGGCAGTGTCCTGGAGCTTCAGACTCTTGGTCGTGGGATACAACTGGGGAGTATGACCAGTACCTCGCCCAGGCAGCCTCACCTGCTATGGTGAACAGGGGCCTTGTAGGGGGATGGGAAGATTGGAAGGGATAGGCAAGGACGAGGGAAGGAAGCGGCCGTGGCCTTAAGTTAGGTACCATCCCGGCATTCGCCTGGAGGTGAAGTGAGAAACCACGGAAAACCACTTCGAGGATGGCTGAGGTGGGAATCGAACCCACCTCTACTCAGTTGACCTCCCGAGGCTGAGTGGACCCCGTTCCAGCCCTCGTACCACTTTTCAAATTTCGTGGCAGAGCCGGGAATCGAACCCGGACCTCCGGGGGTGGCAGCTAATCACGCTAACCACTACACCACAGAGGCGGCAATAATAATAATAATAATAATAATAATAATAATAATAATAATAATAATAATAATATTGAGACATTCCGATATTAAAAAGAACCTCAATGCATCCATCCTGTGGCGTAGAAACAGTTTCTCAATTTTATTGAAAGTAAGGTAAAGGTTATTCTGCCCGAAGGCAGGTTCGAACCTCCGCAGAGGTGTTTCTGAGCCGGAGTTTACGTGCGGTAGGGTGGCCAGTTCCTTTCCGCTCCTGGCAACCCATCCAACTCCTGACCACGCCCAATGTTGCTTAACTTCGGAGATCTCACGGGATCCGGTGTTTCAATACGGCTACGGCCGTTGGCAATTTTATTGAAGAGTTAGATTAAATTTCCCGGCTGTGAAGAAGTAAAACTACTATTAGAGGTTAGTATCCTTGTCTTTAGGAGTATATTTACGGAGTCTGTTCCAAATACATTACTAACCAGATTGCGAAACGCTGTCATACCAACTCTTTTCTATTTAATACAGATGAACAAAATGTAGACCCTAGATCACGCCTATCTACTGAATCTATCTAGCCCCTGTGGGTGGATGTGGTAGAATAAAACCCACGGTATCCTCCACCTGTCGTAAGAGGTGACTAAAAGGGACCCCAAGGGCTTTTAACTTAGGAGCCTGGGTTGGCAAACACAGGGCCCACAGCTGAGTCCTGGCATTGCTTCCACTTATGTCGGGCTCCTCACTTTATCTTATCTGAATTCCCTTGGTCAACTCTTGTTTTTTTTCGACCTCGACGGGGTGATGTTTACGAGACTTAGGAAGTCTTTAATTTACCCTCCCTCCGTGACCCTTGTCTTCCTTTGGCGGAAACCTTCATTTTTCAAAGTGTTGAGCCCCTTTAATTTTTTCTCTCTGGTTAGTGTTAATAGAGGATGGTCACCTAGTTTTCCCACAATGTGCGCTCGCGGAAGAACTGCGTCGCACGTGTTATTTGCCCATGTTCTACGGCCGGATGCCCTTCATGAGGCCAACCCTACATGAAGGGATGCAATCACTACTGCGTGTTTTTTGGTGGTTGATAGTGCAGTGCGTTGTATGATTATGAAGAGGAAAAAGTTGGGACAAGCACAAATACCCAGTCCCACAGTCACAAGAATTAAGCAGATACGATTACAATTCTCGACCCGCTCAGGAATCGAACCCGGGGCCCTCTGAACCGAAGACTTCAACGCTGATCATTCAGCCTATGAATCGGACATCTATCTATCTGTATACATATACATACGCGCGCGCGCATGTGTGTGAATATGCGTGTGGTGCTCGGTTTGACCGAAAGGAGTTGGGTTTGATTTCTCGTCGGGAAGTGTAGAAATTAAGAAACGAAAATTCCACTTCTGCAGAAGAATGTGGCCCCGGCTATAAGGTGGCTGGACGTATGACTAGCCACTCTTGTGATCATGCTGACATTACGCGTAGTGGAAGCCTTTATCTTACATCAATTAATACTGTATGTGCCGTGTGAGTTGGTTGCGTGGTACAGGCTGCATAACTGTAAGCTTGTATTCGGCAAATGGTGGGTTCGAAACACACCGTTGGCAACCATGAAGATGGTTTAATGTGCTGTCCAATTCCCATGCCAGACGAATGCTAGGGCTTTACTTCGATTAAGGCCACGGCCACTATTTTCCCAGTACTGACCCTTTCCTATCCTGAGTTAATGCGACTTCAAACCACCTAGTACAAAAAAAAAAAAAAAAACAGGAGGTCTTTATAGACTGTATGAAGATTAATGTACACTACCATATTTCGTAACAGTATATTAATTTTTCATATCAACAGTCAGACATATTGTTATATCATATATTGAGCTATTCTTCATGATCTGTTCTGGAAATATCACAATGAAGGAAGATGGCATCATGCGTTAACATGATCTGATTAACTCAGTATCCCCTTCTCCCGTGGTGTGAGAGCCCATTAGAGCCTTGCCAAACTAACTGCTGCCCAACTAGACAGCCTGCAGATACTTGTGTTACTAAGTCAGCGTGACGACATCCACAGCCTATTGCTTGCCTTCCTTGACCGGGTTCGCTGTCTGTCGTGTCAGAAATTACTTAAGTTGGTATATGGAGGTTGGATGAACGCTCTTCCATCCCTCAGTCCTGAAATGAAATACTTTGTCTGGTCAGAAATTTAAATCGGGACCTCCCCGTTGGAAACGTGCATGCTACCAGTACGCCACGGTAGTGGCGATTGACTCGAAGGAGGTTTTAATTTTTAGTTGTGTAGCATAAAACAGAGTAAATTACTGGAAAATGAAGACACATTCGTTGTTGTAAACTTCATACTATTGCTATAATACAGAAATAATAACACTCCGTGAATAGTTCACCTCAAGTACTTTGTTGAAGAAGAGACACATTATATTGCTAGATGATTTGCAATTTGCAATTCTCAATTTGCAATTTTCATTTCTGTTTGTACTTAGTAATAACGTATTGTAACCGGAATACGTCTGAACGTAGTTTAAAAATTATTGTAGTGCATTGTAGTCTGTCTGTTAGGTCATCAGCCCAGAGGCTGGTTGGATCCTCAAATAGCACAACCAAAGGTTATGCGGTTATAAGGAAATTCCAAAAACCAATGGCAGCACCGAAATGAGGCGTACTAGGCAAGGTTAGTAGTGAGGTAGTGTGCCATTGCTTTCCTCACTGGGTCAGAAAGTGCTATTGCAGCACGACTGACCCTATGAGCAGCACGATTCATAACACTCAGATGCACTAGTCATGCTCTGAATGTCATTACTCAGCACTACCCATACCCCAGCAACTTCCATATTGTCACAGCCATGGATGCTGACTGGGACTTCGGTGGAAGCTACACTTTACTCTGGCCTGTGTCAAGAGATGGATGAAAAAGTACTGTATCCATCAAGAAATGACAGCAGGCAGCTGCACTGTAGTATCTCACTAAAAATTAGCGTGCTTATTCTATTACTGTATTGTGAAATATTTGTGTAGTAGGAGTAACTCTAGAAACTTTCTTGCTATAATTCTGTTCTTGTAATTGGGATAGGCTTCACTGCAGTTTATAAATATGTAATCCTTGTGTATTCCTTTCGATATTCAGTAATTAACAGCAGTTTTCATCCTGTTAGGGTGTGTAGGATAAAAATATAGTACTGGGAAGTAGTATTATATTGTAGTAGTATATTAATTACGTTATTGCCGTGTGATGTGTACTATCCTAGACAATATATCTTGGCTTTCATTTTTCTTACGCAGAATAAGTTATTTTATTTTTTCCTTTCTTTCCATCATTCCCTAAAGAATGGCTAAGGAGTGCAAGTGTAGGAACTGTGGGTGTGGCCAGGCATTAAGGAGTATGTGGGTGAAGTCGGAGAGTTTGAGGCAGATCATTAGGATTCTATCAGAGGACAGAAAGGAAGGCAGGTCTCCCTCGAACAGCGTGTAGAATACAGTACGTGTAAAAGGGTAATGGTAAGGAAAGGGGCGAATTGTAGAAGACAGGTCGTCTAATGTTTTAAGAGGAAGGACATTGCAGGCTAAGGTCTCTATTCAGGATCAGAATTCAGCACAGGTGTCTGTGAGAAATCAGTAGAGTCACTGCAGTTAGAACAACAGAGGGAAGTGTGGAAGTAGGAGGAAAGGAAAAGGTAGGAAACGGATTAGGGTAGAGGATAGGAAAGGACAGGTCGGAAATGATCATGGGAGGAGAAAAGACAGTAGGACATAGCTTCTGCAGCCTTCAGAAAAGATAGGGCTGACCAGGAGGGGTGGGGATCAAAATGAGATGGGTTGGGTTGAGGTTCTGAATATGGGGGATCCTATTGTCAAACATGTGGGGAAAGTCTGTGGAGGAAAACGCGCCAGGGTAGAGTGTTATCCAGAAATTAGGTTAAGGCAGATGTTGAGGAAAGTAGAAGAGAAGGAGGAGGGAAAGGAAAAAATGGTAGTGTTTCACGTTGATACCAACAATGTAAGGCAAGCATGTATAAGTACCAATATAGTTAGAGGTGTGTGAGATCTGGTAAATGCAGCACGGGTGAAGCTTAAGGAAGCGGAAATTGTTATCAGTGGAATACTGTGTAGGAGGGATACTGACTGGAAGATGATTGGGGATTGAAGTGGGACTATGGAGTGGGTATGATGGAAAATGGGAGTGAGATTTGCAGATCCTAACTGGTGGGTAGGAGATAGGGATCTAAGTTTAGATGGCCTTCACTTAAACCGCAGTGGTACGTATCCGTTAGGAAATTTGTTTGGAACGGTTATGGAGAGGTACATTCAGGGAAATGGGGTGGTATAGGGAGTGAGGATAAGGATACAGGGATATGGAAGTCAAGTAGGGATGTCAAAAATGCTAGTGTTGAACTGTAGAAGTATTGTAAAGAAAGGAATCGAATTAAGTATCGATACATATACCTACCAGATATTGTAATAGTAGTTGAAGCATGGCTGAGAAATGATATAATGGATGCAGAAATTTTCTCACAGAACTGGAGTATGTATCGTAGAGATAGGGTGGCACTGGTAGGAGGGGGTATTCATTCTGGTGAAAGAAGAATTTGTAAACTACGAAAAAGTTAAAGATGAAAAGCACGTCATTCTAGGTGTAAGGCTCATCCCTAAAGACAATAGGCAACTTGATGTCCCTGGGGAGTACAGACCGGGAAAGGGTAGCGCTGACACTGATTCGGAATTATTTGAGAAGATTACCAGCTATTGTGAGAAACGATCCACATATCAATTGGGAAGGAAATGCGAACGACAGGAACCATGACCAATAAATGGCAAATAAGTTAATATGTGAAGGGCAGCTGATTCAGAAAGTGATGGAACCAACTAGATGGAAGAATATTCTGGACGTGGTGCTGGTAAAACCAGATTAGCTCTGTAGAAAAACCGAAGTAATAGGTGGTATTAGTGATCACGAAGCTGATTTTGTCGTAGTGAACATGTAAATGTGATAAAAAGGAAGGTCTAAAATGTAGGGCAATTAGACAGTACCATGTGGCTAATAAAAAACAGACATGTGGAAGTGTTTAAAAAGTAAGTATGACCGGTGGCAAACGGTAAATAGAAGTGTAAACAGACTCTGGGATGGGTTTAAAGCAATTGTTGAGGAATGGGAAAACAGATTTGTACTTTTGAAGGAGCTAAGGAATGGTAAAGACCCACTATATTACACAGGGAAGTAAAGCGACTAAGAAGGAGGTACAAAATGAAATGGCGGATGGCTTTTAGTGCCGGGAGTGTCCGAGGACAAGTTCGGCTCGCCAGGTGCAGGTCTTTATATTTGACACCCGTAGGCAACCTGCGCGTCCTGATGAGGATGAAATGATGATGATGATGAAGATGACACATACACCCAGCCCCTGAGTAGAAATGGTTGTGGAAATAAGGAGAAACAAGGAATTTGCTAGGAAATTGAATCTAGCAAAGAAGTCAGCTAATGATAACATGATGGCAAACATAATTGACAGTCATACAAATTTTAGTGAAAAATGGAAAGGAATGTATTGGTACTTTAAGGCAGAGACAGGTTCCAAGAAGGACCCTCCAGGAATCATTAATGAACAAGGGGAATGTGTATGCGAGGATCTTCAAAAGGCAGAAGTATTCAGTCAGCAGTATTTAACGATTGTTGCTTACAAGGATAATGTCTAGATAGAAGAGATGACTAATGCTAAGGAAGTATTAAAATTTACCTATGATAGCAACGACATTTAATGTTAGATATAAAAGTTTTAAACTAGAAAAGCAGCTAGAATTGATAAGATATCTGGGGATATACTGAAGACAATGGGTTGCGATAAAGTACCATATCTGATGTACTTACTTGATTACTGTTTGCATCAAGGAGCTATACCATATGAATGGAGAGTTGCGTAGCCCCTGTGTATAAAGGAAAGGGTGATAGACATAAAGCTGAAAATTACAGGCCAGTTAGTTTGACATGCATTGCTTGTCAGCTTTGGGAAAGCAGTCTTTCTGATTGTATAAGATATGTTTGCGAAATTAATAACAAGTGATTCGATAGAAAGCAGTTCGGGTTTGGAAAGGTTATTCCTCTGAAGCTCAACTTGTAGGATTTCAGCAAGGTATAGCAGATACCTTGAATTCAGGAAGTCAAATAGACTGTATCGCGATTGACCTATCTAAGACATTTGATAGGATAGATCATGCGAGACTACTGGTAAAATGAGTGCAACTGGACTAGACAAAAGAATGACTGAATGGATGGCAATATTTCTAGAAAATAGAACTCAGAGATTTAGAGTAGGCGAAGCTTTATCTGATCCTCACATAATTACGTGGGAAATTCCTCAAGGCAATATTATTGTACCTTCATGTTTTCTTATATATGTAAAGGATATGAGTAAAGGAGTGGAATCAGAGATAAGGCTTTCTGCTGATGATGATATTCTGTACACAGTAAGAAATAAGTTACAAGATGTGAGAAACTGCAGAATGACCTCAATAATGTTGTGAGATGGACAATGGGCAAAGGTATGATGATAAACGGGGCTAAAAGTCAGATTTTGATTTTCAAAACTACGAAAAGTCATCTCAGTTTTATTTACTGCGTTGATTGGGTGAAAGTCCCTTATGGGGATCATTGTAAGAACCTAGGTGTTAATATAAGGAATGATCTTCATTGGGGTAAACATATAAATGAGATCTAAATTAAGGGTACAAATCTCTGCACATGGTTATAAGGGTATTTAGAGGTTGTAGTAAGGATGTAAAGAATACGGCATATAAGTCTCTGGTAAGACCCCAGATAGAGTATGATTCCAGTGCATAGTGCCCTCACCAGTATTACATGATTCAAGAATTGGAAAAATCCAAAGAGGAACTGCTCGATTTGTTCTGGGTGATTTCCAACAAAAGAGTAGCATTACAAAAATTTTGCAAAGTTTAGGCTGGGAAGAACTGGGAGAAAGAAGACGAGCTGCTCGACTAAGTGGTATGTTACGAGCTGTCAGCGGAGTGATGGCGTGGAATGACATTGGTAGACGAATAAGTTTGAGTGGCGTCTTTAAAAGTAGGAAAGGTCAAAATATGAAAGTAAAGTTGGAATTCAAGAGGACAAACTGGGGCAAGTATTCATTTATAGGAAGGGGAGTTAGGGATTGGAATAACTTACCAAGGGGGATGTTCAATAAATTTCCTCTTTGAAAACATTTAAGAAACGGCTAAGAAAACATCAGATAGGGAATCTGCCACCTGGGCGACTGCCCTAAATGCGTATCAGTAGCGATTGATTGATTGATTGATTGATTGATTGATTGATTGATTGATTGATTGATTGATTGATTGATTGATTGATTGATTGATTGATTGATTGATTGATTGATTGATTGATTGATTGATTGATTGATTGATTGATTGATTGATTGATTGATTGATTGATTGATTGAACCGGCAGTCAGGAAAAGAAAATGTGAAAAACGCCTGGGTTGGAAGAGAAATGCAGCTGGGCCTCTTGGTATGAGTGGGTGTATAGACTGGTAAAATGCATATGGATACAGAAACGTAATAATATCCGCAGCCGGTTTCCAGCCATTCGACCGGATCAGGAGTGGAATGAATGAAGTCCCATCTAGCGGCGTGGATAGGAATTGCGACGGCTGCCGGAGCTTGTCGCACTCGTCTGGGGCAATGATTAATGACTGACAAATGAAATGATATTGGAGAACGTTGCTGGAATGAAGGATGGCAGAAGAAACTGGAATACCCGGTGAAAAACCTGCCTCCCTCCGCTTTGTCCAACACAAATCTCACGTGGAGTGACCGGAATTTTAACCATGAAACCCAGCGGTGAGGGGTCGGCGCGCTGCCACCTGGGGCAGGGAGGTTCGGATACAGAAATGTATGTGAGAAAATTCGAGAAAGGAAATAATAATGCCAGTGTTTAAGAAGGAAGGAGTACGTGATAACTATCGAGGAATCACATCCATAAGACAAGCTTCAAACGTAATGGAAAGGATAATAGTTATGTGACTGAGGGGAAATGCTGAAGGACAGTTAGAAGATGAGCAGCATGGTTTTATAGCTTTTGCATTTCGATCGACCAATCGAGCACAGGAGACTTCGCCTGGGGCTCTATTGTGGTTCTACAGCTCTGCATTCGGTTGAGGGAGAGGGAATGGTCCACACCGTCGGCTGTCCTGAGAACGGTTCGTCGTGGTTTTCCACTCTCCTGCGCTAAGGCGAATGCTAGGACAGTTCCTATTTTAGACCACGGCCGCAACCACCTCTTTATCCGTAAATCACGACTCCAATACAAATATATCTGGCCTGAGCGACGACCTTACCGTCTAGGAGGCTCGCCGTACCCTGTCCGGTATGGAATGTAAAATTTAAATTCAACCCCCATCGAGTCACCCTTGCATACTTCCGACTTCGGCAGCATGTCTTGCGAGGGATAGAGAATCTCTCATCCTTATTTCATGACCCTTCCATATACTAACCCTACACCTCCTTTTTCGATACTTCAGAATGTTGTTGATGTTTCAGTCCTCAGTCCATTGACTGGTTTGATACAGCTCTCCATGCCACTCTATCCTGAGCTAACATTTTCGTTTCTACATAACTATTACATCCTACTACATCAACCAAAACATCGTCCAAGAAGTATCTTCCATCAAATATCTTGGAACTCTAGTGAACCAGCATTGTGATTAAAAATGTGGAATCTTACCCAGGATTGGACAAGCAAAAAATATGTTCAATACCATGAGGACCTTATACAGAATCACATAACTCAACCTCCAGCTCAGAGTTCGTATGCTACGTTTTTATGTCTTTCCTGTCCTTATGTATGGTTTCGAAGGGTGGACGCTCAGCCCTTTATTGGACAAACGGATTGAATCTTTTGAAATGTACTTATACAGAAGAATACTCCGAATATCTTGGGTAGAAAAGAAGACAAATGAAGAAGTCCTCAACATCTTGAACAAGAAGAAAGGACTTCTCATAACCATCAAGGAGCGTAAACTCAGTTACCTCGAGCATATCATGAGAGGTGAACGATATGAACTTCTCCGACTTCAAGGAAAGATTGATGGGAAAATATCTGTGGGAAGACGGAGAAATTCCTGGCTGAAAGACTTCCGGTGGTGGTATGGACGTACTTCGATAGAAATCTTCCGTGCTGCCGTTTCGCGTGTAATCATAATCAACTGGATCGCCAACCTTCGGAGGAGACGGCGTCATAAGAAGAAGACTACATCCTACATCTGCTCTAATCTGTTTCTCATATTCGTATCTTAGTCTATCCCTACCGTTCTTACCACCTACACTTCCCTCAAAAACCAACTGTTCAAGTTCTGGTTGTCTTAAGATGTGCCCTATCATTCTATCTCTTCTTCTGGTCCAATTTATCCAAATCGATCTCCTCTCACAAATTCGATCCAATATCTCCTCATGTGTGATTCTATCTACCGATCTCACCTTCAGCATTCTTCTGTATCACCACATTTTAAAAGCTTCTATTCTCTTCCTTTCTGACCTTGTTATCGTCCATGTTTCGCTTCCATACAAAAACATCTTCCTAATCCCTATATCAATATTCGAGGTGAACAAATTTCTTTTCTTAAGAAAGGCCTTCCTTGCTTGTGCTACTCTGCATTTCATGTCCTCCTTACTTCTACAATCATTAGTTATTTTACTACCCAAGTAACAATATTAATCTACTTCCTTTCCTTCATTTCCATTTCCTGCATCACCTGAGTTTGTTCAACCGCACTCCATTACTTTTGTTTTGGACTTATTTATTTGTATCTTGTATTCCTCCTCCAAGAGTCCGTCCGTACCATTCAACAATTTCTCCAGATCTTTTGCAGAGTCAGATAAAATAACAATATATTCGGCAAATCTCAGGGTTTTGATTTCGTCTACTTGGACTTTGATTCCCTTTCCAAATTCCTCCTTGATTTCCTTTATCGCTTGTTCTATGTAAACATTGAAAAAGAGAGGAGACAAACTGCAGTCTTGCCTCGCGTTTTTCTGGATTGCTGACTCTTTTTCAAAGCCCTCGATTCTTATCACTACAGACTGATTTTTGTATAGATTGTAGATAATTCTCTTTTCTCACTATCTGATCCTAATCACCTCTAGAATCTTAAACAGTTTGGTCCAATCAACATTATCGAATGCCTTCTTTATATCCACGAAAGCCATGTACGTGTGCTTGTCTTTCTTGGTTCGGTCCTCTATGATCAGACGTAAAGTCAGGATCGCCTCACGTGTTCCCACATTTCTTCTGAAACAAAATTGATCTTCTCTCAACTCAGTTTCAGTATGTCTTTCCGTTCTTTTGTAAATAATACTTGTTAAAATTTTGGAGGCGTAAGATACTAAACTAACAGTGCGGTAGTTTTCACACTTGTCAGCACCGGCTTTCTCGGGAATAGGTATCAACATTCTGCCGAAAAGCGGTTGGCACTTAACGCATCTTCACACTAAACGGAATAACCTCTCCATGCTGGTTTCTCCTAAGGCAGTCAGTAATTCTGAGGGTATGTCATCAATTCCCGGTGCTTTGTTCCTACTTAGGTCTCTCAAAGCTCTGTCGACCTCTGACCTTAAAATTGGGTCTCTCATGTCATCATCATCAACAGCCTCTTCATGTTCCAGAACCCTATCATCTACTTCTTTAGCTTCATATAATTGTTGGATATAGTCGTGCCATCTTTCTGACTTGTCTTCTTTCCTTAGAAGTGATTTTCCATCTGAGTTTTTAATATTCATACACCTAGTTTTTCTTTCTCCAAAGGTTTCATTGATTTCCCTGTATGCAGCATTTACCTTTCCTAGGGCCATAAAACCTTCAACATCCTTGCACTTTTCTATCAGTCATTCTTCCTTAGCTGTCCTGCACTTTCTGTCTACTTCATTCTTTATTCGCCTGTATTCTTTTCGGCCCTCCTCATTTTTTGCATTCTTGTACTTTCGTCGTTCGTCAATCAGGTCTAGTATCTCTTGAAGTTGTCCATTGTTTCTTAGTTGATCTTTCCTTTCTTCCTAAATTTTCTTCAGCAGCCTTACTGATCTCATTCTTCATGACTGTACATTCTTCTTCTACTATGTTTCCTTCAGCCTTTACATTTAGTCCTTGTGTTACATGTTCCTTGAAACAATCCCTCACACTCTTTTCTATTAAATTGTCTAGATCCAATCTCTTTCCATTCCTTCTTTTCTTCAATTTCTTCAATTTCAGATGCCATATCATGACCAACAGATTGTGGTCAGAGTCCACATCTGCTTCTGGGAAATTCTTGCAATCCAACACCTGGTTTCCAAATCTCCGTCTAATCATAGTGAAGTCTATTTGATACCTTCCAGTGTCACAAGGTCTCGTCCATGTATACAGCCGTCGTTAGTGGTGTTTGAACGAAGTGTTAGCAAGGACTAAATTATGTTCGGTGCAGATTTCAACCAGCCGGCTTCTAATTTCATTCCTTTGTCCCAATCCCAATTCTCCTATGTTACCTCTCCTTCCTTGGCCTGCCACTGTATTCCAGTCTCCCATCACAATTAGATTATCGTCACCTTTTACATATTGTATTAAATCTTCTACCTCTTCGTATATCCTTTCGAATTCTTCATCATCCGCTGAATAGTAGGCATATAGACCTGCACTATTGTGGTTGGCATTGGCTTGGTATTTATTTCGACAACAATAATCCTTTCACTATGCTGGTCGTAGTAGCTTACCCGTTGCCCTGCTTTCTTATTAATTATTAAACCAACACCTGCATTTCCTCTGTTTGATTTTGTGTTGATAATTTTGTAGTCACCTGACCAAAAATCCTGTTCTTCCTGCCAACGTACTTCACTTACACAAACTACATCTAACTTTAGTCTATCCATCTCCCTTTTCAGATTCTCTAACCTACCACAACGATTCAAACTTCTAACATTCCACGCTCCGACTCGCAGCATGTCAGTATCCAACTTCCTGATGATTGCCACCTCTCGTGTAGTCCCCACCCGGAGATCCGAATGGGGAACTATTTTATCTCCGGAATATTTTACCCGGGAGGAAGCCATCATCAGTACATCATCCATACAGAGAGAGCTGCATGTCCCCGGGATTTAGTTACGGCTGTAGTTTCCCGTTGCTTTCAGCCGTGTAGCAGTGTCAACATAGCTAAGCCATGTTAAGTAATATTACAAGACCATATCAGTCAATCATCTAGACTGCCGCCCTTGCAACTTCCTAAAGGCTGGTCCCCCCTCCCCCCTTCGGTGAACCATTCATTAGTCTGGTCTCTCGACAGATAACCATCCGACATGATTGCGCCTACGGCTTGGCTAGCTGCTTCATTGAGACACGCAACTCACCCCGCCGCGGCAAGGTCACGTGATACACAGGGGGAATAATAATAATTATATTATATTATATTATATTATATTATATTATATTATATTATATTATATTATATTATATTATATTATATTATATTATATTATATTATATTATATTATATTATATTATATTATATTATTATAATAGCGTGTAAGTGGCCGTGCGGTTAGGGGCGCGCAGCTGTGAGCTAGTATTTGTGGAATAGTGGGTTCGAACCACACTGTCGCGTCCCTGAAGGTAGTTTTACGTGTTTTCCCATGTTCACACCTGACAATTACTGGGGCTGTACCTTAATTAAGGCCACGGCTGTTTTCTTCCCAGTCTTTGCCCATTCATACCCCATCGTCACCATAAGACCTATCTGTGACAGTGCAACGTAAAGCACATTGTAAAAAAATACGTTCGAGAAACTAATTTTACTGTTTTCGTAGTCACCGAGATGCCGGAATTTCGTCCCACAGGAGATCTCTTACGTGCCATTAAATCTACCGACACCAGGCTGGTCTATTTGAACACCTCCAAATAGGCCTACCATCAGAGTGAGCTAGGATGAAATCCACCAACGTGGGCTCCTACTACTTCTACCACTACTACTATCTGAGCCACTCATCTAAGCCGAGTCGAAGTCTATTCCGGGTGACATCTTCTGATTATAAATTTACCCTGAGTTCTCCACTCCATGTGGATTTTATTTAAAGTTCCAGTAGGCTTAAAAGCATGCAAACAATTGTGGACTCTAGTTTTACGAGACTGCTGATATCGTGGTCACAGTCATAGGAGTTCCATTTTTACGTTGAATTTGAACCATAGGGATTTGACTTTCCGTTTCAAAGCTCCCAGATTTATTGACCAAGATTCGAATCGTGGCCACGTTCTTGAGAAGTCATTGACTATGCCACTCGGCTTTCATACCCCTATCCAGTATGTATGTTCAGAATATAGCACACCTTCATTACAAACACGTAGGCTACGCCTATAATAATGTTCCCTTTAAATGATGGCCACAGTTCTTATTATCTCCGAATTAAAGTGACAACAAATATATTAGTCATTAGCATGCCAGGTGAAGGCTGAACTTCAGTGCCGGAGGGGCTACATTTTGGGTACCCCTGTTATGGATTTCTCCCGTGAAAGTTGTCATTGGAAATACGTCCGTTACATTCAGATTTAACAACAAGCCCCAGGAGATGAGAGATAACAACACGTCAACAGCTAACGTCTTGAAGCACAGCACGTAGTCTGCTAACGTTTTCATGTCCATCTATTAGAATTCAGCAGGACGAAAGACAGCAGTCGTAAACTTCCTATTGCATGTCACCGTCCCAGTCAGACTCAGGACACAGGAGTTATGCCTTAGCTCAATAGCATCATATGACACATGGTGAATGAGACATTCCTTCACGTAAGGATTTGGGGCATCGAGCTCAACAGTCCAGTATGCTTAGTATATTTGTAACTCGCTGCACTAACGGGTTACGGAATGCTTCCGTATCACCGAATCTTCCCGTTGATGGATTAATAATTTAAACGGCTAAACACCTCAGGTAACATAGATTGTACGCTAAATATGTATGCCACATAGTGAAAAATTGGAATTTTTCCAACTTATGTTACGTACAGGTATTAGATAGAAATTATATTTCTGGAGTTAATCGAACGTTTGTGAAAATTGTAACAGTCATTATTATGTTGCCACTTTGTAGTAATGACGCTGGGAGGAGGATTTATTCCAAACTGGAATTTGTACCCATTCTTCGCACGGGAATTTGCAGTCCTGACTTATCACATGTGACGGTATCTCTCAGCTCCTTCCGTGAGTTCTTATATAGAATTAATTTACAGTCTCTATCTTAAAAAAATGCCTTCCCAGAACTGATCAGACAGTTGACGAAATAAATACCAGTTGTTCATCTCTCATGGCTTCTAGTCGTCTTCAGCTGCTTCACATGCGCGCAGGCAGTGATTCGGAATGTACAATTGTAGCATCTCACAGACTGAAGGAAAAGTTCGAAGTTATTTTTGTTAGAGAAATTTGAGATTCTGATTATCAATCATGAGATCCAGTTAATTTTTCCATAGAAATAAATAATTCCTTCTGATTCGTGCTTCCGTTAGGGATATAATTTGAGGTTCTGAATGTCATTGTGAGAGGATTGAATACACTTGGCTGTATTTTACATCATGGGGCAGTAGGATATCGTTGAGGTTGAGCTTAATTTTCTAACAATTGCAAGTCTTGTTGTATCTCCTTTTAAGAATTTGTGTGATCTTCAACAGTGGTCTCTGATCTGTGTTACTGATGAGGCCTTCTTTCCTATTTCTGCTCCACTATCTATATTTTGTTTACCGACGCGTAACTAATTCGTCGTTCTGCTAACGCCAGTGAAACTCTTCAGGTCTTCCTATAAGCCCCCCAGTCTAAAATTTGCTCCTGGATGTATAGAGTTTAAATATGAAGTTTGGTCGAGATATAATCAATAGTGTAAGAGAAAATTGGAAAAAGGTTTCTGGTCTTCCTACAAATCCCCAGTCTATTCAGTGATATACCTTTAATGACTAGAATTTATACCCGTTCTTCGCACGCGAATTTGCGGTGAATTACATGTTACCTTCAGGAATTTATGCAAAGTAACGTGCCTCTTTCCACACGTTTAATGCGACATGTTAAAATTATATTTTCATACGAAAGCGCGTGGCAGTAACGTGAAATATGATGAAGCGATGCTGAACAAAGTCCAGAGAGAATGAGGAAGATTGCCGAATTTGTTGTACGCTAGAGTTTCTAGTCCGAAGTTGTGCGAAAATCTCCATGATTCTCAGGTTGAATATAGTATCTCAGACCACTGCCGTGGCGCTCTGACATTGATGATACCTCCCTTAATATCTGTCATATCGAAAAGAGTAAAATGTCTCTTTACATTTTCCGTTTGCCCACCTTGAAGTGACATGCCCGCCATGTCCCACGGGACTCGGACTAAAAATCCAAATTTTCGTAATCATCTGCGTTTTTATCCGTTGTACGATAAACATGTACATGGCATATACGAACGGAAATGACGTATTCTTAAACGTTTGTTGTATATAGTCTTTTGATAGACCTAATGTTAATGAAAGTATTTGAGAATAACCTTCCTATAAATACCAACTCCATGTGATTACCATGACATTATATGCACCTGATAACTCAATCCTGAGTGAATAGAATCCAAATACATAGTTTGGTTGAAATAACTCCAGTAGTTTTCCAATTTTTGGGAATATACAAACAGATAGATAACCAGACAGACACGCTGATGCCAAAGGGAAAAGTTCTATCTCATGTTACCTAGGTGTTTAGATATATTAGGTTGGGGTGATATTTTAAATATGAAGTTTGGTCGGAATCTATTCAGCAGACAAACAGACACGAAAGCTAAAATCTACTGTTACGACCTTGAATTGACCTGAAACGGATAAATACATAAAAATTTGGCGAAATAAGTGACATTACAGACAACGGACCCCCTAGAAGTTTATTTATAAGATATGCATATCGAAACCTGATCCTGGATGAGTAGACTCTAAATATGAAGTTTGGTCGAAATATATTCATTAGTGTAAGAGAAAACTGAAAAAAAACTATTCTGATCTTCCTATAAACCCACAGTCTGTTTGGTGATTTTAGAATGATATGCATATCGAAACCTGCTCCTGGATGTGTAGACTCTAAATATGAAGTACGGTCCAGGTATAATCAATAGTGTAAGAGAAAATTGCAAATAAATCTCTTCTGGTCTTCTTATAAACCCCAAGTCTATTCAGTGACTGTTAAATGATATGCGTGTCGAAGCGTGCTCTTCGATGGGTAGACTATAAATGTGATGTTTGGCCAAGATCTATTCAGCCGTTTACCCGTGGTGGTGGAACGAACTAACAGACAAACAAACAAATAAACAGACAAGAAAGCTAAAAGCTACTGTTACGATCTTGAATTGACCTGAAACGGATAAGTATTCAAACATTTGGCGAAATAAGTGACATTACAGACAACGGATCCCCTAGAAGTTTATTTATAAGATATGCACATCGAAACCTGCTCCTGGATGAGTAGACTCTAAATGTGAAGTTTGGTCGAGATATATTCAATAGTGTACGAGAAAACTGAAAAAAATTGCCTCGTCTGATCTTATAAACGCCCAGCCTATTCAGTAATTTTTAAATTATATGCATATCGAAACCTGCTCCTGGATGAGTAGACCCTAATGTGAAGTTTGGTCGAGATCTATTCAGCCGTTTACCTGTGTTGGTGGAACAAACAGACAAACAAACAAACAAGCTAACAGACAAAGAGACACGAAAGCTAAAAACTAGTGATGTGATCTTGAGTTGACCAAAAACGGATAAATATTTCAAAATATGGTGAAATAAAAGACATTACAAAGAGCGGATCCCCTACGACATAATTTATAAGACACGATCGCACTTGTGTGTTGCGGCGATAGTGTTTGTTATCGAAGAGGTGGTGGTAGAGATTATTGTATTGAGAGGAAAAACAACTTTGCAACAATCCTTTATTAACACTAATCAGGAAGAAAATGGAAGAGGTCCGTCACTCCAAAAAGTGAAAGTATCGGAAAACGAAAGGGAAGGGCCACAAAGGGAGTGAAATTAGAAGGCTCCCTAGGCTTCGCAAACCTAGTACCGTCGGAGTGGAATTAGAACAAGAGTTGGCCAAGGGAGATGAAAACGAGGGGCCTGACACAAGTAAGTGGAAGCAACGCCAGACTCGGGTAGGGGAACTGTGGTCGACACTGCATGCTCATAAGCTGACAGACCCTGGTACACCGTTTAGTCACACCTCACGACAAGCAGGGGATACCACGGATATTATTCTACCGCCCCTACCCACAGGAGGGGAGAGGGCAGTGGGACAAACAGGGGCACGTCATTGGACCGAATCCGGACATTTCGCATTCGCATTACCGACAGGAAATGGTGACGTTTTAGAGACGAATATTTGTGTGTGTCAGCAAAGCAAAGCAAAGTCACCTCCGTACAGGCCATGAAGGCCCTTGGAGGAGTGGAAGGTAAAGGCTTCCACCATTGTTAACCTTGGCACGTGATGGGGTAGAGTGGTTAGCTCTACGCCCGGCCGCCTTTGCTGCAAGGAATTAACCTGGTACTCATTTTTGGTGTAGGCTGAGTGAACCTCAAGGCCACATGCACCTCCGGAAGTGGAAAGCTCGTTTCTTAAATTTTACGACTTCCTGACGGGGATTCAAGCCGACGTCCTTCCGGGCGAACCGAGCACGCCTTTACCGCTTCGGCCAGGCAGCCCGTATTTGTGTGTGCTACAAACGCAAAAATAATAGTGTGAACTCATAATGGCTTATGTGATCCTTCAGGATAGCGATGTTGACCTAGATATTACGCCCATTGAAACAACAACATAAATAATAACCACCATCATCACCATCACCAGGACTGAGATATTGAGTTTAATACTGTAAATTGCCATCTGATTGGCCCAATTTCTATTTCTGCCTCGAGCTCAAATTTAGGTTCGAGGGACTATGTCATTGTCAGTCAACCTCAGGTAAGACAACTGAAGATCCAAGTTTCCACCATCATAGAACCTTTCTTTTTCGGTTTTCCACTTCAGTTCCAGAAAGAAATATATCATCTTTATGGATATGTAACTAATATAAAAAATTCACAAAACGAAAATATAGGTGATCACGAAAATGTACTTCATTCTATTATTATGAGGCCATTGACCAGTATATTTCAAGTCCCACATATAATAATAATAATAATAATAATAATAATAATAATAATAATAATAATAATAATAATAATAATAATAATAATAATAATAATAATAATAATAATAATAATAATAATAATAATAATAATGTGCCTTTGCTGGCGAAATGTAGTGTTTACAATGCACTTCGTCTTCTGGTATGGGCCATATCAAATTTGTTACTTTCATTGATCTGTCTCAGTCTCATTCTTGGCTTTGACAATATGATGGCACAGAAACGAATCTCTGTTATGTGAGCAACGGCTGACTTTTAATTAATTTTATCGTTTAAACGCCAAGTAAATTACCAGTGATCCTTTTACATACTAACATCATACTAGTGTACATGGTGTGCCGAATTATCTTTATTACCCCCTACAAAAGTGCGGCTACCCCTCGCCGGTTTGAACCCGCTACCTTGGCGTCCAGAGACTGCCCATGACACAACAAATTTTGAACATCGATTAGTTGGCCGAGCGGTTAGGGTCGCATAGCTGTAAGATTGCATGGTGGGTTCGATTCTCACCGTTGGCAGCTCTAAACATGATATTGCGCGGTTTTCCCATATTCACACCAGGATATTATTTTTTTTACAGCTGCGTCGGTTAGTACAACGTGACAGAAATTAATTATTCTAAAAAGGAGTGTTTGGATTAGTATTATTGTCGCACTATGTGGAAGAATGGATTGCTTCGTTTTTAGAGGATGAAGAGATGCGTTAATTTTCCTGCGGACACTTCTTTTGTGATTATTCCATTTTATTGTGTCATTCACGATAACACTTAGGTACTTTACAGGCGTTTGAAAATATATAGTTTCATCACAGAGCATCAGAGTAGGCATATACGTGATGTTTTGGGCATTAAGTGTAGGTGTACTACTATGAACGCTTGCACTTTCTTCGGGTTAATTAATAGGCACTTCTCTTTGGCATAGGAGTTAATTGAATCGAAAACTGAGTTAATTTGGTGGTTTGCATTGTCACTGTCAACGATTTTAGAGTGTGCGTATATTTGAAGGTCGTTGGAGTAAAGTCACCTTGTTGAGAAGAAATGTCTTTAAATTATAAAAGGGGCCCAGAACAGATCCTTGAGGGACGCTGAATAGGTTATTTTCCCATTTGTGTCATCCTGTTTGATACAAGTCGCTGTCGTCTATTTTTGAGGTATGAGGTCAAGAGATGAGTAGGAGAAAGAACCATACAAAGTTTTTGTAACTTATCTAACAGTATGTATAGGCCTAAATTAACTCCGCCAAACGCACTACTGAAATCTAGAAGGGTAAGTATAGAAAATGTTGTTTCGTTTATTGCCCGTCTAATGCCATCCGTAATCTTGATTAGTGTTGTTGCAATACTGTGTCCTTTTCTAAAACCCGATTGCAAGGGACTGAGCAAACAACATTTTTCCAAGTATTTAACAATTTGTTTATGCATTATCTTTTCCAGAGCCTTAGAAAGTGCTGTGAGAATGCACGCGTGTCGGTAGTCACATAAATTGCTTGCTGGAGATATATTTGGGACTGGAACAATGAGTGCATCTTTCCATTTAACTGGGATTTTGGCTGAAGTAAGGCATGTATTAAATACATGCGTAATAATAGGCAACATTCTGTCGATTGTGAAGGTCACAGATGAAATGGGAATTTCATCAGCTCCTGGTGCGTGAGATTTAATTGGTTGCTAGCTTGTTGTTTAAAGGGGCCTAACATCTAAGGTCATCGGCCCCAAATTGAATTGGTAAACTTTAATTCATAACGGGCGGACTGGAGATTCTTGCTTTAATATATTGTAGATGGTGTTTTGTACTGGCTCTGTCTCATGAGTGAAATGTTCCATGATATACTTAATTCATCAAGAGCTACTTCAAGGTTAACACGCTTCACAAATGATATGCCAATACGAAGAGACGGACATTGTCGCCATGTGGAAATAATGTTAATATTTTAAATTAAAAGCCGGAGATAATAAAATGTATTAATATGATAACTAGCTCAATTCGGTTTCGAAGAACATGAGTAGTATAATTGGATGGTTCGAGCGCCGCCTCCGCCTCAGGGCTCCCAGAGGCCCCTCCACCTCTGCCTCACGGGGGGCCCTCCCAGAGGCCTCCTCCGCCTCCGCCTCCTGAGGGGCCTTCCCAGAGGCCTCCTCCGCCTCCCGCGGGAAATTTTAATTGGTAGACAAAGCCACGTGCTTTTTGACAGCTGTCATCGACAACAACGCATCGCTAACCTCACTGCTGCCATCTTGACGGGCCTAAACCTCAGTGGTACCAACTTAACCTAACTAGCGCGAGGTAAACAAATCCACGTGTTTTTGACAGCCACGTGCTTTTTGACAGACAACAACGCATCGCTAACCTCAGTACTGCCATCTTGACGGGCCTAAACCTCAGTAGTACCAACTTAACCTAACTAGCGCGAGATTTGAATAGGTAAACAAATCCACATGCTTTTTTGACAGCTGTCATCCGCCATCTTTAAACCACAGAGCACTGTGCTGCCCTCTTTATCGCAGTAGCTGCAAATTCGTCACCTGTCATCCACAGTGCTGCCATCTTGGCGGGCCTAAACCTTAATGCTACCAACTTAACCACATTAGCTTGAGATAAACAAATCCACGTGTTTTATTGACAGCTATCATCCGCCATCTTTAATCTATAGAGCACAGTGCTGCCCTCTTTAGCTACGTACCTTTGAAATGTGGTGGCGGATAATTTGAAAAATGCTTTTTGACAGCAGCCATCTTTAATCTAGCGAGCACCGTGCTGCCCTCTTTAGCTAGATACCTTTCAAATGTGGTGGCAGATAATTCCACATGACAGCAGCCATCTTTAATCAAGAGAGCACAGTGCTGCCCTCTATGTGCTGGCGGCAAATTCTACATGCTCTTGTTTGGAAACAAACTCACGTGCTTTTTTGACAGCCGTCATCCGCCATCTTTAATCAACAGAGCACAGTGCTGCACTCTTTAGCTAGATACCTTTGAAATATGGTGGCGGCAATTTGAAAACTTCTATGTGCTCTTGTTTGGAAACAAAGCCACGTGCTTTTTTGACAGCTGTCATCCGTCATCATTAATCAATAGAGCACTGTGCTGCTATCATGCAGGCAATTTCGTCAGCTGTCAGCCGCCATCTTTAATCCACAGAGCACCGTGCTGCCCTCTTTATGACATGTAGTAGCGGGCAATTTGAAAAGTTCTGTTAGCTGTCATCCGCCATCATTAATCAAGAGCGCACCGTGCTGCCATCTTTAGCTAGATACCTTTGAAATGTGGCGGCGGCAAATTGAAAAATTCCACGTGCTCTTGTTTAGTAAACAAACTCACGCGCTTTTTTTGTCAGCTGTCATCCGCCGTCTTACATCGCAAACCTCAGTGCTACACTCTTTAGGTACATACCTTTGAAATATGGTGGCGGATAATTTAAAAAGAAAAATTCTACAGCAGCCATCTCTCGACGCTAATTGCACAAGATGGTGGCTATACATGACTCCTTAAAGGTGCTTATGCAAGATGGCGGTTATACAAGGTTCCTTATGAGACTCCCTAGGGATGCTTGCGCAAGATGGCGGTTGCTCTTATGAGGCGGCTTAAGGGTCCTTGCACAAGATGGCTAGAGACGCCCTAAGGATGCTTGCGCAAGATGGCGGACGCAAGATGGCGGCTATACACGACTCCTTATGAGACGCCTTAAGGGTGCTTGCGCAAGATGGCTGCTGCTCTTATGAAGAAAGCTAGCTTAGAGGCTAACGCGTCGTGCTAGTTCTATTCATAAAATTTGGGGCTTAAATGCAAAATGTTAAATATCTCGAAAGCGGTGCATCGTAGAGCAAAACGGACAAAAGTTTTTCTGCCCAGTACCTCGGTTCGCAGTACGAGGAACAAGAAAAACATAGTCTAATGATGAGATCAACGGCTCGGTTCCTACTTAGGCCCTTTGGCATTCGCTCTGTTTTAGCTTGTATTGAAGCAAGTCTTCGTAACATGATCAGGTCTAGCTATGGTAGAGAGTATAACGTGCCGTGCAGGTTCGATTCATTAAATTTGGGGCTTAAATGCAAAATGTTAAATATCTCGAAAACGGTGCATCGTAGAGCAAAACCTGATACCTAGGTTTGCAGTATCAGGAACATGATAGCATAAGGAAAACATAGTCTAATGATGAGATCGACGGTTCGATCCCTACTTAGGCCCTTTGGCATTGGCAGCTATCTAATTCTACAAGATGGGGGCTATACATAGTTTCTTATGAGGCAGCTTAAGAGCGCTTGCACAAGATGGCTGCTGCTCTTATGAGACGCCCTAGGGGTGCTTGCGCAAGGTAGCAGTGATAAGACGGTGACTATACACAGCTCCTTATGATACGGCCTAGAGGTGCTCACACAAGATGGTGGCTGCTCTGATGAAGAAAGCTAGCTTTGCATCGTGCAGGTATATTTACAGCACTAAACCTCATACCTTTGAAATGTGGTGGCGGGTAATTTGAAAAATTCTACGTGCTTTTTCTTAACAGCAGCTATCTTTAAACAATAGCGGCTGTACATAAGGTGTTAAGGCCTCCTCTTATGTCAAGGCATAGCTCTATCGAACAAGTTTAAACCTGCATCGGGATAGCTAGAGTAAGCACGTGCTGCAGTGATGATGTCATTATGCATGTTTAGACTTGCAAATCACTAAAGAAACATAACAAGACTAGAATCGAACACTGCACTCTATGCCGTTAACTTTATCATGTGATCGGAACATTGATTGAAGTGTTTAGAACACTAAATAAGTGATCAAGACTAAAATAGAACACTGTACTCGATACAACATGTGTTTAGAACATGTCAGGGGATACCTTTGTTCTAGGAAGATTAGATTACCGCACATTCCTTGTAGGGCTAATAGGCTAAAGGGCTAATGGGCAAAAGGGCAAAAGGGCTAATGGGCTAATGGGCAAAAGGGCTAAAGGGCTAATGGGCTAAAGGGCTAGGGTGCCTCTCCTCTCTTTATCCGGGCTTGAGACCGGCTCTACAACTAGAGGCGGAGTTAACACCCTAAGGAAGGGAGAATGTTGGGAAATAATCTATACGAATATAGCTACTCGATCGACTATATACTACAGATGGATGACTTAGGTGAGGGTAAGCGCTTACTTAATAATACCTACACGACGTAATTCATACTCTATTTCAAAAATATCTTCTTTGTACTGTGTGTAACCAGCATCATGATAGGCTCTTAGCAGTTGTAAACGTTTTACGAGTACGTTGGGGTCTTTACAGTAGCATATATCTACATAGGGTAACAGAGGCTTGTTGTGAACTTTGAGTCTATATGCAGAAAGTTGATGTGCAGGGACTTGTTTTGATGTAATACGTGCTTCAGCAGTAGCGTTTCTAGGTACAAACTTAACTTGTTTCGATAGCGATGAAGCGTTGAAATTTCCTTCTTCTTTACCTTGCATCTCTTCTTGAGATGTTTGCACTTCGACAGAACGTGTAGTAGGCTTAGGAAATGAAGTAAAATCATCAAGCTGTAATAGCAATGAAACATTAAGATTTTCTTCTTCTGCTACTTTCCCTTTACTACTGTTTTGATCAACATCATTATCCTTATTATCATAATCATGATCTTGCCTCTCTTTATCTTGAAGTTTGTGCTTAGTAACAGAACTTGCAGCAGGCCTAGACAACAAGGGAGAATTAAAAATCTCTCGCAGAGGTGTACTTTTTAAACATAAATCAGTGTTCGCTGGAATATGGTTGAGCTCTTTGTATTTTGTTCCCGATGAAGCTACATTACACGCGGCTTCATGACGTTGAGCGTTGTATGCGTTCTTGAACTCTCTTCTACAATATTTGCATTGAAAAATTGTCCTAAATGATATCTCATGACGTCTCCTGTGATAGCTTCGGGAAAATGCTTTTCCACACTCTTCGCAAATATACCTAGAAATAGGTTTTTCCATGACGGACTTTTATCTTCTGCTAACAGATTCTTCTTTAAATCTACTTGACATTTGTTACTCTCTACTTCGATGATGCGAATAGCTTAGCGATTAACAGTAAACTAACACAAAAGCGTATAACCAAGGTAAAAACAGTAAGGTTTAAGCCCATCAAGATGACAAGAGTGAGGTTAGCGACGTTCTGCTGTTGGATTTTATATTCCGCGCTACAACATGCATAAGGTGGCAGCCTTGAGGTTTAGCGCCGTAAAGATGGCAGCAGTGAGGTTAGCGACGCTCTATTGGCCTTCAATGTGAGGTTAGGGTCCGTCAAGAAGGCAGCTGTCTAAAAAGCACGTAGCTTGGTTTACTAAACAAGAGCACGTGGCAGTGACGTCACGGTCACGTTATCAATCCTTAGCTCTACGTCGTTAAGAGCAGCATTAGGATTGGCTATGTTTAAAAATCTTGGGAACAGAGCAGCAGTATGAATAGCTATGTTTCAAAGCGTGTACACATCGCCTATCGATTTTACATGCATCGACCCTGGTACTAAACTTCTTCCGCTAGATCGTGCTGCTATCTTAGCATAACCTATACGTATGAACTTACAGTACAAGGAATAGCCATGTTTCAAATTTGTACACATCACCTACCGATTTTACATGCATCGACCCACGTACTAAACTTCTTCCGCTAGATTGTGCTGCTATCTTAGCATAACCTATACGCATGACCTTAAAGTACAAAGAATAGCCATGTTTCAAAGCGTGTACACATCACCTATCGATTTTGCATGCATCGACTCTCGTACTAAACTTCTCCCGCTAGATTGTGCTGCTATCTTCGCATAATTTTATACACATAAACTTACAGTACAAAGAATAGCGATGTTTCAAAGCGTGTACACATTACCTATCGATTTCACATGCATCAAATATCGCACTAAACTTCATCCGCTAGATTCTGCTGCTATCTTAGCATAACTTATACGCATGAACTTAAAGTACAAAGTATAGCCATGTTTCAAAGCGTGTACACATTACTTATTGATTTTGCATGCATCGAATCTCGTACTAAACTTCTTCCGCTAGATTGTGCTGCTATCTTAGCATAACCTATACCCATAAATTTAAAGTGCAAAGAATAGCCATGTTTCAAAGCGTGTACACATCACCTATCGATTTCGCATGCATCGACTCTCGTACTAAAACTTCTTCCGCTAGATTGTGCTGCTATCTTAGCATAACCTATACGCATGACCTTAAAGTACAAAGAATAGCCATGTTTCAAAGCGTGTACACATCACCTATCGATTTTGCATGCATCGACTCTTGTACTAAACTTCTCCCGCTAGATTGTGCTGCTATCTTCGCATAACCTATACCCATGTATCTAAGAATAGCCATGTTTCAAAGCGTGTACACATCACCTATCGATTTCGCATGCATCAAATATCGCACTAAACTTTATCCGCTAGATTCTGCTGCTATCTTAGCATAACTTATACGCATGAACTTAAAGTGCAAAGAATAGCCATGTTTCAAAGCGTGTACACATCACCTATCGATTTTGCATGCATCGACTCTCGTACTAAACTTCTCCCGCTAGATTGTGCTGCTATCTTCGCATAATTTTATACACATGAACTTAAAGTGCAAAGAATAGCCATGTTTCAAAGCTTGTACACATCACCTATCGATTTCGCATGCATCGACTCTCGTACTAAAATTTCTTCCGCTAGATTGTGCTGCTATCTTAGCATAACCTATACCCATAAATTTAAAGTGCAAAGAACAGCCATGTTTCAAAGCGTGTACACATCACCCTGAACTTCTTCCGCTACATTGTACTGCTATCTTAGCATAACCTATACGTGCGAACTTAAAGCACAACAAATAACGATGTTTAACAGCGTGTACACATCACCTATTGATTTTGCATGCACCGACTATTTTTTACCACCAGAGTGTACAACGATCGCATATGTGTATGGCTAACGTATGTGTATAAAGCTAAAGCGCAAAGAATAGCTATATTCCAAAGCGCGTACACATCACCTATCGATTTTGCATACATCGACTATCGTACTAAACTTCTCCCGCTAGAGTGTACAACGATCGTAATTGTGTGCTGCTACCTATGTGCGTGAATTTAAAGCATAAAGAATAGCGTGTACACATCGCGTACCGAAGATGCATGCGTCGACTATCGTACTAGGCTTATTCCGCTAGAGCATGTAGCAATCGCTTTTGTGTATCCCTAACCCATGTGCACGAACTTACAGCACAAGGAAGAGCTATGTTCCAAAGCGTGTACACATCGCCTATCGATGATGTATGCATCGACTATCGTACTAAACTTCTTCCACAACAGTGTGCGATCATCGCTTGTGTGTACTCCAATCTTAACATAACCTATGTGCACGAAGTTAAAGCAGAAAGAATACCCAAGTTCAAAGCGTGTACACATCACCTATCTATTTTGCATGCATCGACTTTCGTATTAAACTTCTTCCACTAGAGTGTGCGACAACCTTGTAAGTATGCTGCTAACTTAGTATAACTTATACACATGAACTTAAAGCATAAAGAATAACGATGTATAAAAATCTTGTGAACATAGCAGCAGCAGTAAGAATATCACTGTTTTAAAAGCGTTTACGTATTGCCTATCGATTACACATGCATCAACTAGAGTACTAAACTTCTACTGCTAGAGTGTGCTGCTATCTTAGAATAACCTATGTGCACGGATTTAAAGCACGAAGAATAGTTAAGTTTCAAAGCGTGTACACATCACCTATCGATTTTGCATGCATCAACTATCGTACTAAACACATCCCGCTAGAATGTACAACGTTCACATGAGTTTGCGCTGCTACTTTAGCATGACCTGTGCGAACGAACTTAAAGCACAAAGAATAGCGATGTTTGAAAATCTTGTGAACATAGTAGCAGTAAGAATAGCAAGGTTTAAAAGCGTGTACATATCACCTTTTGATAATGCATACATCAGCTATCGTACTAAACAACTTCTACGCGAGCGTGCGACAATCGCTTGTACTTGTGCTGCTATTTTAACATAACCTATGTGCACGAACTTAAAGCATAAAGAATAGTTATGTGTAAAAATCTTGTGAACATAGCAGAGTGTTAACTACGTAGGTGTAGACATTGAACTTTGCATGCTGAAGCAGCATACCACGTGACCGTGACGTCACTACCACGTGCTCTTGTTTAGTAAACCAAGCTACGTGCTTTTTAGACAGCTGCCTTCTTGACGGACCCTAACCTCACATTGAAGGCCAATAGAGCGTCGCTAACCTCACTGCTGCCATCTTTACGGCGCTAAACCTCAAGGCTGCCACCTTATGCATGTTGTAGCGCGGAATATAAAATCCAACAGCAGAACGTCGCTAACCTCACTCTTGTCATCTTGATGGGCTTAAACCTTACTGTTTTTACCTTGGTTATACGCTTTTGTGTTAGTTTACTGTTAATCGCTAAGCTATTCGCATCATCGAAGTAGAGAGTAACAAATGTCAAGTAGATTTAAAGAAGAATCTGTTAGCAGAAGATAAAAGTCCGTCATGGAAAAACCTATTTCTAGGTATATTTGCGAAGAGTGTGGAAAAGCATTTTCCCGAAGCTATCACAGGAGACGTCATGAGATATCATTTAGGACAATTTTTCAATGCAAATATTGTAGAAGAGAGTTCAAGAACGCATACAACGCTCAACGTCATGAAGCCGCGTGTAATGTAGCTTCATCGGGAACAAAATACAAAGAGCTCAACCATATTCCAGCGAACACTGATTTATGTTTAAAAAGTACACCTCTGCGAGAGATTTTTAATTCTCCCTTGTTGTCTAGGCCTGCTGCAAGTTCTGTTACTAAGCACAAACTTCAAGATAAAGAGAGGCAAGATCATGATTATGATAATAAGGATAATGATGTTGATCAAAACAGTAGTAAAGGGAAAGTAGAAGAAGAAGAAAATCTTAATGTTTCATTGCTATTACAGCTTGATGATTTTACTTCATTTCCTAAGCCTACTACACGTTCTGTCGAAGTGCAAACATCTCAAGAAGAGATGCAAGGTAAAGAAGAAGGAAATTTCAACGCTTCATCGCTATCGAAACAAGTTAAGTTTGTACCTAGAAACGCTACTGCTGAAGCACGTATTACATCAAAACAAGTCTCTGCACATCAACTTTCTGCATATAGACTCAAAGTTCACAACAAGCCTCTGTTACCCTATGTAGATATATGCTACTGTAAAGACCCCATCTTGTGCAAGCGCTCTTAAGCTGCCTCATAAGAAACTATGTATAGCCCCCATCTTGAAGAATTAGATAGCTGCCAATGCCAAAGGGCCTAAGTAGGGATCGAACCGTCGATCTCATCATTAGACTATGTTTTTCTTATGCTATCATGTTCCTGATACTGCAAACCTAGGTATCAGGTTTTGCTCTACGATGCACCGTTTTCGAGATATTTAACATTTTGCATTTAAGCCCCAAATTTAATGAATCGAACCTGCACGGCACGTTATACTCTCTACCATAGCTAGACCTGATCATGTTACGAAGACTTGCTTCAATACAAGCTAAAACAGAGCGAATGCCAAAGGGCCTAAGTAGGAACCGAACCGTTGATCTCATCATTAGACTATGTTTTTCTTGTTCCTCGTACTGCGAACCGAGGTACTGGGCAGAAAAACTTTTGTCCGTTTTGCTCTACGATGCACCGCTTTCGAGATATTTAACATTTTGCATTTAAGCCCCAAATTTTATGAATAGAACTAGCACGACGCGTTAGCCTCTAAGCTAGCTTTCTTCATAAGAGCAGCAGCCATTTTGCGCAAGCACCCTTAAGGCGTCTCATAAGGAGTCGTGTATAGCCGCCATCTTGCGTCCGCCATCTTGCGCAAGCATCCTTAGGGTGTCTCTAGCCATCTTGTGTAAGGACCCTTAAGCCGCCTCATAAGAGCAACCGCCATCTTGCGCAAGCATCCCTAGGGAGTCTCATAAGGAACCTTGTATAACCGCCATCTTGCATAAGCACCTTTAAGGAGTCATGTATAGCCACCATCTTGTGCAATTAGCGTCGAGAGATGGCTGCTGTAGAATTTTTCTTTTTAAATTATCCGCCACCATATTTCAAAGGTATGTACCTAAAGAGTGTAGCACTGAGGTTTGCGATGTAAGACGGCGGATGACAGCTGACAAAAAAGCGCGTGAGTTTGCTTACTAAACAAGAGCACGTGGAATTTTTCAATTTGCCGCCACCACATTTCAAAGGTATCTAGCTAAAGAAGGCAGCACGGTGCGCTCTTGATTAAAGATGGCGGATGACAGCTAACAGAACTTTTCAAATTGCCCGCTACTACATGTCATAAAGAGGGCAGCACGGTGCTCTGTGGATTAAAGATGGCGGCTGACAGCTGACGAAATTGCCCGCATGATAGCAGCACAGTGCTCTATTGATTAAAGATGACGGATGACAGCTGTCAAAAAAGCACGTGGCTTTGTTTCCAAACAAGAGCACATAGAAGTTTTCAAATTGCCGCCACCACATTTCAAAGGTATCTAGCTAAAGAGTGCAGCACTGTGCTCTGTTGATTAAAGATGACGGATGACGGCTGTCAAAAAAGCGCGTGAGTTTGTTTCCAAACAAGAGCATGTAGAATTTGCCGCCAGCACATAGAGGGCAGCACGGTGCTCTCTTGATTAAAGATGGCTGCTGTCATGTGGAATTGTCTGCCATCACATTTGAAAGGTATCTAGTTAAAGAGGGCAGCACGGTGCTCTCTAGATTAAAGATGGCTGCTGTCAAAAAGCATTTTTCAAATTATCCGCCACCACATTTCAAAGGTAAGTAGCTAAAGAGGGCAGCACTGTGCTCTATAGATTAAAGATGGCGGATGATTGCTGTCAAAAATGCACGTGGATTTGTTTATCTCGCGCTAATGAGGTTAAGTTGGTAGCACTATGGTTTAGGCCCGCCAAGATGACAGCACTGTGGGTGACAGGTGACGAATTTGCAGCTACTGCGATAAAGAGGGCAGCACAGTGCTCTGTGGTTTAAGGATGGCGGATGACAGCTGTCAAAAGAGCATGTGGATTTGTTTACCTATTCAAATCTCCCGCTAGTTAGGTTAAGTTGGTACTACTGAGGTTTAGGCCCGTCAAGATGTCAGTACTGAGGTTAGCGATGCGTTGTTGTCTGTCAAAAAGCACGTGGCTGTCAAAAACACGTGGATTTGTTTACCTCGCGCTAGTTAGGTTAAGTTGGTACCACTGAGGTTTAGGACCGTCAAGATGGCAGCAGTGAGGTTAGCGATGCGTTGTTGTCGATGACAGCTGTCAAAAAGCACGTGGCTTTGTTTACCAATTCAAATTTCCCGCGGGTGGCGGAGGAGGCCTCTGGGAAGGCCCCTCAGGAGGCGGAGGCGGAGGAGGTCTCTGGGAGGGCCCCCCGTGAGGCGGAGGCGGCGCCCGAATCATCCAATTATACTACTAACATGGTACTGCTCATGTACGTCAGCTAGTTGAATCTGCCTATAGCGTTGGTATAGCGCGTCTCGTTCTTTCATCATAGCCTTAACATCAGTAGTCAGCGCCAAGAACAGGGTGGACGTGCTGCCCACAAACTGTGCTTAGGGGCGTGTTTGTCGTACTGTTCATATGGGAATTAAATTCTTCCACTTTCCCGTCACTGCACTCATTATTATGTCATACCAGTGGCAGTCTTGAGCATCTTGTCTCAGCTGAGTTAAATTCCTGTGTTAAAAATCTCTGAACGTTACATATTTCAGGCGGTATTTAGGCACGCGAAGAGAGTATGCTAAATGTATGATGTCATGCTTAGATATATCAGGAACAAATGCCTGACCGTGGTCAAGGATACTTCGGAAGTTATTTGTTATTACAGGTCTATGAGTGGATGGCGGAAGTATGGACGTGGTGAGTAGGATTACGGGGCAATAGAGCCATGTCACAGGATTTAAACATATTTTGTAGTCGTGAGGAGCTGCTGCACTGGGTTATTCAATTCGTATTCAAGTCTCCGAAAACAATCACGAGCTCGTACGATGGTAGCAGTCTTAGTAAGCTGTCTTCTAAGTCACGGAAGTTCAGCACTGTGTTAGGAGGCCTATATATGCATTTTCTACCAGTATTCTTACAGTATTAACAACAACCTCTACAAACATTCAGGAGCAGTTTTTTTGCTAATCTCTTTACGTCGCACCGGCGCAGATAGTTCTTATGACGACGAAGGGATAGGAAAGGCCTAAGAGTTGGAAGGAAGTGGCCGTGGCCTCAATTAAAGTACAGCCCCAGCATTTGCCTGGTGTGAAAATGGGAAACCACGGAAAACCATGTTCAGGGCTGCCGACAGTGGGATTCGAACCCATTATCTCCCGGATGCAAGCTCATAGCCGCGTGCCCCTGACCGCACGGCCAACTCGACCGGTGGGAGCAGTTTTGCGACAGGAATATATGTGAGTACCACTCTACTCTTCAGCATAAATGTACAATATAATAATATGCAATATAATAAATATACAATTCCTCTAAATGGAACGTACTGTAAGATTAGTGAAAACGTAAAAAAAAAAAGAACACGGTGCCATTTGGACTTTTACCTAATGAGTTGTGACAGTCCATAAAGTGCAGTTCTGGCCGATCATAATAGGGAAGGATGCGGCTGAGGCCTGCATACAGTGTTACTGTACGTTTCATTTAGAGTAATTCATCATACAAATCCTCTTCTTTAGTGACTTGAAGTAGGACCACGCGAGTTGACCGTGCGGTTAGGAGCGTGCAGCTGTGAGCTTGCATCCGGGAGATAGTGGATTCGAGCCCCACTGTCGGCAGCCATGAAGATGGTTTTCGGTGGATTCCCATTTTTACACCAGACAAATGCTTGGACTGTACCTTAATTTAGACTACGGCTGCTTCCTTCCCTCTCCTAGGCTTTTCCTATCCCATTGTTGCCATAATGTAAGATCTATCTCTGTCGGTGCGACGTAAAACAAATTGTTGACTTGAAGTAGTATTTTCTTCTCAGTACATTTCGTTCAAGGTCTTCGAAGAAGTCTTCAATTCATCGAAGAAGCAGAAAACAAACACAAACCACCGAACGGGAAGCTACAGTCTAGACAACGACGACAGCGGCACGAGGAAAGTGAACGGTTTCAAACAATATTGCGAAGGGATTTGTAGGCTAAACCTGCTTTCTGTAGCGAAGGGCTCAGCCAGGCAAGCTTGCTGAACAAAGCTGTGGCTGGAGTAGCGTTGTGTTATGGAGATCTAGTGCCTTAGATTATCGGAGTACTTAATCTTCTTCCGGGTGTTGCAAAGCCAGCTTAGTTTTAAAACGAATGGCTTTCTACTAGCGCAACGTTTTGAGAGGATTATTATACAGGTGTGAGGCACTACAGTATGTGATAACAGGTAATAGTAAGGAACAGTACGGATTTTACAGGTAGTGTATTCGTATGGTGATGATTCTAATTGGCCCTCTTAACTCTAATTAGGAAGAGAGAATGGAAAGTTTCAAAGAATTGAAGTGACTGCTAAGGAAAATAAAGGAACATCGGGCGAGTAGGTCGTGCGGTTAGGGGCGCGCAGCTGTGAGCTTGTATCCGGGAGATAGTGGGTTCGATCCCCCCTGTCGGTAGGCTTGAAGATGGTTTTCCGTGGCTTCCCATTTTCACACCAGGCTATACATTATTAAGGCTACAGCCGCTTATTTCCCACTCCTATCCCATCGTCCCTCCTCTCTGTGTCGGTGCGATGTAAATAAAAATATAATAAAAAGGAAGGACTGGCAACGACAAGGGAAGGAGGTGCCTTGGCATAGCACACCTTATTCCAGTGGGGTAAGGAGATAACAAGAGTAGACCATGACAGGTCTATTTGAGCCTGGCTCAAGCAAGAAGAACCAGTGGCACTCTCGGCTAATGTCCTTGTAGTCCTTAATCCACGCTCCCAACTTGAAAAACTCGTTTCAGTAATAATTACGTAATTCCCATATCAACAACATCAAGCAAGATATTGTCTGGTAAATGTTTCCTGACTGTCACCCATTTGACCAACTGATATACTTTTCTTTTACTATTAGATTTCTCCTGTTTCTCGTCCTAGAGATGTGCCATTTTGTAAAATTCCTTAAGATCGTAAGGGAGGTAATTGACATTGTAAGGGGAACTAACACAATACTGTTAGCCCCTCTTAACGTTTGGGAGTTTCGAACCCAACTGTCGGCAGCCCCGAAAATTTCCTAGTAGGTTCCTTCAATTTCTCCTTACTTCCACAGCCATTTCTAACTCTATTTCTTTCCAATCTGCACCTCCTTCTTAGTCACTTTATTTCTCTATTATATTAAGGTGGGTCCTTACCATTCCTTACCACCTTTAAAGGTTCAAACCTATTTTCACATTCCTCAACAAATGTTTTAAACCCATCTCAGGGTCTGTTTAAATTTTTATTTATCGTTTTACACTGATCATAGTTACTTATAAAAAGCTCCCTCATGCCTGCCTAATCAGCCATATGGTACTGAATAATAGTCCTACATTCATACCTTCCTTTCTATCACATTTATTTTTAACTACGATAAAACTGCTTCATGATCACTAATACCATCTGTTACTTCGGTTTCTCTATAGAGCTCATCTGGTTTTATCAGCAGCACGTCCAGGATATTTTTCTCTCTAGTTGGTTCCATCACTTTCTGAATCAGCTGTCCTTCTCATATTAGCTTATTTGTCATTTGTTGGTCACGCTTCCTGTCGTTGGCATTACCTTCCCAATTGACATTTGGTAAATTCAGATCTCCCGCTACACTCACATTCCTTTCCATGTTGTTTCCCACATATAGCTTATCAAATAATTCTGAATCAGCATCAGCGCTACCCTTTCCCGGTCTGTACACTCCAAAGACATCAAGTTAGCTATTATTTTTAGAAATGAGCCTTACACCTAGAATTTAATGTTTGTCATCTTTAACTTTTTCGTACCTTACAAATTCTTCTTTCACCAGAATAAATACTTCCCCTCCCATCATTCCTACCATATCTCCACGATACACACTTCAGCTCCGTAAGAAATTTTCTGCATCCATTATATCATTTCTCACCCATGGTTCAACTCCTATTACAATATCTGGTAAGTATATATCTATTAAATTACTTAATTCTTGTTGCAATCCTTCCTGTTTCCTTGCTTACAGATAGGTGCAATTACTGTTTCTGTCCTATCTGTACCGGGCGGTACACCTCCACGCAGCGAATTCAAATATTGCGCCAGTTGAAACCTCTCTACAGGAGAAACTCGGAACTTTAAAATCTGTATTAATCAAAGGTTTCTCGGAAGATGTCTCTACTCTAAATTTTGAAGTGTTCTGAACTATGTCTATTTCGATTTGTATTTGTTTGCTCTGTATCAAGAAGTGTGGACATTCTCTTCTAGATGGCACTACTTAAGAACTATAATTGTGCACCCTAGTGCGAAGTGAAGGAACTGTTTTTTTGAAGAAAGTTGGTATTCATAAGTTTGTTCTTTGTTAAATTTCTTTCAGTCATTTTTTGGGTTGGTAGTATAACCCTTCTCTTTCCGCCAGTTTTGAATTTAACCAATCAGTAATTTCTGTAATTAATTTTCCTCCAATCATAGCTTTCTTCCTCAGGTTTCCATGTGTAATTCCTAGTCTACCAATAAAGTTGAAGGGGTGTGTTTTTTTTTCATTCTTGAAAGGTCTCGAATTTTCCACGAGGGTATAAAAACTGCTGATTTTCTGGTCTCGGGGCCACTTCAGTAACATCTTTCGCAGTGTGTGAACATAGATAGCAGGGGGCGGGAAGCGCTTCTTTCTCCAAGCAGCAGTTCATCTACAAGGTAATGGCCTGTTAACATCTAACATCTTCATTTCTTGCTAGCTCAGCAGTTTAACTCTCGGGGAGGGTTCGAAACCTTTAGTATGTAAACTACCCTTTTAAAATGTAAATTCTTTTCTGTCTATCTATAAATTACAAATCTGTAAAGCGGGGATAGAGAGTGCTTCACCCTCTCGAACTCCCCTTCATTTTGATTTGAGGTGACTATGTTTTCGTAACCGTTTTTCTCTTCCTTCTTAAAGTCTTAAACTTATTTGCCAACTAGTCACCTCCCTAGTATGGGATTAGCCCCTGTATAACTTGCCGAGGGCCCCCTAGGTTTTAAGAAGTTTCATGTAGGAGTGCAATCTACGCCTCCAGTCAATTTGGTTTTTTGGGCCATTTAATTAGCCCAGAGTTTGTTTTCTTCATGTGAAGGCCCTGTAGGTTGGGTACAAGATACCCCTGTTTCACTGTATGTGTGCCTTAAGGGCAGTTAGGAATGAAGGTTGTTGTAGCCTTTGATAGGCTTGTAAAATTGAGAGCGGGTCTGCTCTTTTCATCTTAACATTGTAATTAGGAGCAATGCTCCTCGTACTTAGGGGTTTTCTGCCCTTTAGCTATTGTGGTGGTGAGCTGAGAGCTCAGAAATTAATCTTGGGGCTCGAAGCCCAAATCTTGTAACAATTGTAATTTCTTAAATTGTTTTCCTGCTACTTAGTACCTGTTACTCTGTTGTTGTTATCTGTTGATTTTGAAAAGAAAATATAACCTTTGTTAAAGTTTTAAATTAACTTTAATTTCGTAAGTTGAGACCTATTCCCGCCCGCACCTTCTTTCACCTCTAACTACCACGGATAACTCCGTAACACTATCAGTAGGTACCTTACTAACATCTCATGCTAATATTACCTTATGAAGCCATTTAATCCCTGCCTTCTCACCATATTTAACCATTTCAGGTCTAATGTCATCTATTCCTGCTTTATGTTTTTTCCACAGCGTTATGCCCAACTGAAGAGCACGCTTGAACTTATTTAGCTGATGAGTTTTCCTTCTTCTCTTCCCAAAACCTCTTCATCCTCTGACTAAAATTCTTCTTACGTTCTTCTGTCCAGGTTTTATTAGTTCTAGCTTTCGGCTCCGCGAAACTATGTTTATTACTCAGTGTTATGAAAGCAGATCGGTTCTTGACAGTTTCCTGCTTGATGTTGATTTCCAGAAGATCTGATTCTATTTCATTTATCCAGTTGTTCTTGACTTTCAGTATGAGGGCGAGATTTAGAATTCTTTTGGTCAGTCTATCATCGTTCATTCTGAGAATGTGTCCATAGAATTTCAACCTCCTTTTCCTGATAATGTCTGAGATTGTTTCAGTATGACAATAAATTTCATGAGATTTCCTTTCCATCCACACTCTCTCTGTGCAGACTGGGCCGAAATTTTTCCGTAAAATTTTTCTTTCTTTCTACATCTATTATGAGTAATCTACCGACAATGACTAAGGTTTCCGGTTCAGGTTTTATTACTGTATTATAATGTCTTAGTTTTTTCCGAGATAATGATTTTTTGTTATATGTGTTCCAAGTGATTCGAAATGCTCTTGTAATTTAGTAATTCTCTCTTCGTTTGCTTCGCGATTTAATCAAGAAGGGTGAATTTATTTACTTGGGAAATTTGTCCAAATTTAGTAATCATAGCTTGCCTATCTAGGAACCGAGAGGCTCCCCTTCCAGGTACTGTTGTTTTTCATATGATTTTTGAAGTCTTGTTTTGGCTGCAATTTCATGTAGGTTTTCGAGGGTGTGGATTGCTTCTTGCCTATTATTAGAAAGAATTGCCAGGTCGTCTGCAAAAGCTAAACACCGCACGTGCATTCTGTTTTACAGTTGCATGCCAGGAGTTATTCCTTCAACTTCTTTTTCTCAGGTTCTGATAACATTTTTAGAACAAGATTGAACAAGAGAAGTGACAGTCCATCTCCTTGTCGAACCCCTGTGTTGACATCAAATGGCTCAGATATTTCTCCTAAGAATTTAACTTTGGAAGAAGTGTCAGTTAATGTTTGATCAATTCTCTTGTTTTTCTGCCTACTTTGAATTCTTCGAGTACAGTACTTGAAAAAAGCGTCTATCGGTCTATGGAGTCATATGCTTTTTCTGAAGTCTACGAAGGTGCTCACTGTTTGTCTAGTTTTGCGTATTTGTAAGATAGTTTTGAGATTGAGTATTTGTTCCGTGCATGATCCGCCCTTTATGAAACCTGCCTGGTATTCTCCAATGAGGTGATCTCTTTTCTTTCAATTCTTCTCAGTAGAACTTTGAAGAAAATTTTGTAGGTAACTGATACCAAGGAGATACATCTATAGTTGTTGATGTAAGTTTTATCACCCTTTTTTGCGTGCAGTAGGTGAATTTGTGCACATTTTCGGTCCTCAGGAATCTTTTCCGTGATCCAGATATCGCTGAGAATAGCATGAAGTTTCGAGGCAAGGCTTTAGCCACCAATTTTCCACATTTCGGCAATTATACCGTCCTCACCTGGAGCTTTGTTATTTTTCAGTTCACTGATAATTTGTTTGATTTCTTCTAATGTAGATGGTTCCGAATCTGGAATTTGTGTGGGTTTTACAAAGGTGAGTTGTTCTCCAGGATATTCAGAGTTTGAAAGGTTCTGATAATTGTTTTTATAACAGTTTCCAATTTTCCTGATTATTTCTTTCTAGAGTTCCATCCGGACGTTTGAAACAAAGGCTAGGTGCCTGGTAATTTGATATTTCTTCTCTGAAAGTTCTGAGAAAGTTCCGTGTGTTATATTTTGTGAATTCCACTTCAATTTCAGCCAATCTTTTGTGATTATATTTGCGTGTCTCACATCTTATGATTTTTGAGGGTTGTTTCTTTATCTTAATGAATTACTGCCAAGTTTTTTCCAATTTTAGTGGAATTTCAATCTCTCCAGGCTCTTGTTCTAAGTTCTAAGGCCTTGTTGGGGTTTCATTCCACCACCTGTGTTTGCGTTTCCTGGGAGGGATGCCTATACTTTTGGAAGCTTCTACAAGTGCTTCTTTGAATTCTAACCAGTTGGATGGATTCTGTTTGGAGATATTTGCAATAAAGGAGCACGAGTTTTCTTTAAGATGTTCCGGGTCGATTCGCAGTTTCCTTTTAGTTCTGATTTTTGGTCTGTTAGGTTGAAATTTGACTTTATCTAGAGCTAAGTGGTGACCAGAGTCAATAACTCCTTTCTTGACTTTAACATTGATGATTTCCCTTTGGTTTTTCTTAAAAATCGCTACATGATCTAATTAGAATTCCCCTAAATGAAAGGGGATCTCCAAGTCGTCTTCCTTCGTGGTAGAGCCAGGAAATGAGTTGCCATTTGTTAGGGAATAAAACACGACACACCTTCAATACATTTATTTGTTATTCTCTCAACTCGATACAGAAATGTCGGAATCGATACAGATATGTCGATACATGAATAGTACAACTCCCCAGTAGCAGGTCACTGTCTATTTTAAATCCTCAACACCATTAATCTTAAATCAAAACTCTCGCAGAAACCAATTAATATATCTGCGTTTCTATTGGTTCTCCTTTGAGCTGGAAAGAGTCCCACGATGGTCCTGAATTTTTTTCCTTGCCAATTTGCGCATTAAAATCTCCCAAAATGATTTTGACATAATGCTTCGGAGTTTCGGCTGTAGCTTCCTCTAGTTGTTTCCAGAAGTCGTCTACTTTATTTGGATCTTTGTTATTGTAGTTGTTTGTAGGTGCATGTGCATTGATTAGTGTACAGGCTTTGTTTTCTGACTTAATAGAGAATAATGAAATTCTTTCAGAAGGAGACGTGAAATACAGTACTGAGTTTGTAAGATTTCTCCTCACTGCAAACGCAGTACCAAACTGATCTGGCTTGTTAGGGAAGGAGATTGCTGATTTATCTATGTAAATTCTGCAACTGTCTGAATCGAAATGATTTTCATCAGCATACCTGGTTTCTTGCAGTGCTATAATTTGGACGTTAAATTTATCTAATACATTTGTTAGTTGTTTTAGCTTTCCAGTCTTAAGAAGAATATTCACGTTTAAAGTGCCAATGAAATGTTTGCGCTTTGGGCGAAGAGATTTGGGAAGCTCCGATCCATTCCCACATGATGTTTTCGGTCCCCCAGAATCCGATGACTGAGAAAGACTAGTATCAATACTAGGGCCTGGGGTAGTAGTGTCCTGGACTGAGTTTCCATCATGCTAGAAAGTTGAAGAACGTAGAGAGATTGACCTTCGTCAGCCTCAATGGTGCAAGCCTTAGAGGTTGCCTCATGATGTTTTCTGGCTGTACCTGTTTTTGGTCCGCGAGAGGTATTTTATTTCTCTCAGACCCTCCGGACAAGTCCCGCGAGCCCCTCGTTCCTTCACCTGGGACGCACCCGATAGAGGAACAGGAAAACCCCACGGGATTCTTGATTTATTATTATTATTATTATTATTAATAATAATGTCTGGCCTGGACGTCCTGATACTGTAATGGAGTAGACAGTACAGAGGACATATCAATTACTCAAGAATTTGCTGAAACTGAACTGGAGTGCTACACCATTATTCTGCGAGGACGGACGGATGTCATCTATTTGTTAAAAAAGATTGTTGATTTGCCTTTATAAATTCTGCAGCTGTCTGAATCGAAATGATTTTCGTCAGCATACCTGGTTTCTGGGAGTGCTCGAATTTGGACATTGAATTTACCTAATATGTTTGTTAGTTGTTTTAGCTATCCAGTCTTAAGAAGAATATTGATGTTTGAGGTGCCAATGAAATGTCCGTCCGTCCGTCCGTCCGTCCGTCCGTCCGTCCGTCCGTCCGTCCATTCTACTGGACCGATTTGCATCATTTTTAGGCCCTATTCTCTCGGTAATTACTGTACCAGTTCTCAGTAATCCTGAAATCAAATCGCTAAATGACCACTCCAGTAATAGTAGGCGAAGGCTGCAATACATTCTGTACTTAATGGGTTACTCACAGTTGAGGAGCAATATCTTTGCGTAATGATATCGGCGAAGCTAAACGATTAAAAATGATGGTGAATTTTCGGCAAACCTGCAATTTCAACCAAACTTGGTACACCTATGACACAATACTATCTGGAGAGAAATTTGTGGGAATAAGGCATTCAGGAAGAACAGGAGGAGCGCATGGAGCATTTTCATATGAAGACATGTTATCTGACCTATTTGTAACGAATGCTGTGGAGCAACACGCGTCGTCAAGTTAATTATTATTGTTATAACTATTATAACACATGTTGAAAAATCAACGACCGTTTAACGTGTCCAATGGAAATTGGGTAATAGCACAGTCTCGAAGCTAAACAAGTGCAGAATCAAATATTAAAACATCGAATAACAACTAAAAATACGTCACGGGATCACCTCAACCCAAGATGCTACATCCCTGACTGGCTTTGGACTTCTAAGCAACCGCTGCTCACCCCAAAGACCAGTGAATTAAGAGGTGAGGCGTGGTCAACGCTTTGAATCCTCTTGGTCGTTATTCTTGGCTCTCTAAACCGGAGCCGGACAATTCCTCACATAGGCTGACTGGACTTCGAACCAGCCCACAGATACAGGTAAAAATCCCTGACCTGGTCGGGAATCGAACCCGGGGCGTCCGAGTAATAGGTCTATACCACGGGGCGGGCTTACACGGAATCATTAATTTTAGTTTATGAAGAATGAGATATGAATCTCGAGGATGAATTTAAATCTCTTTGATAAAATGGAACTCAATAACACAGAATATTTTGAATGTGATATTTTCTTTCAGTATGTATAAATAGGAACGGAATGATCAAATCGAAGAAATTAGGTCTTATGTATTATATGTTATAACTCAATATAGGCAACATCTTGAAATCAATAAGAGGTACTGAGTAGTTAAAGATCATAGCTTTTTTTTTCATTCCTTAACAGAACGAACTCAGAGGGTTGATATTTTATTTTTCTCCTACCTGCAGGAGTACCTTGCTTTATCCATGGCAGTCTCACTTCATCCAACCCGTGTAAGTACTTTCTTTACACCTTCTTTCATCTTCAGACGATTTTCTTTAAGCTTGCTATTTTTACCTATGATTACCTGAAGTGTATGAGATTTTGTTTATTAAATGCATCGTCCTCTCAGCACCTCTGTACTTTGCTCTTCTTACTTTGATAGACCACATTGGCTTAGGCTGTTCCACTTATTTTTATGATTTATTTAAGTGAAAGCACTTCGTTAATTCCCTATCAGGTTATATCGACTTGTTGTTTCTTGGATACCCCAAGTCTGATTGTGCTCAATTGGTATTGCAACATGCCCTACGGTGCCTTTCTCTACAATTATGCCTCACGAATGGGTGATAAATCTAATGCAACCTTTGGTGGCCTCGTAGTCCTAATTCTTACCAAGTTCCAGGTTGGAATGATAAAAAAATATATAGGCATCACCATCGCGCTGTACTTCCTCATACTTCACCTCAAGTTGTAGTACTAATTTAATATGATGTTGCCCGTGCAATATCTCCATTTACAAGTTGCTCATTAACTATCCGAAATCGGGGATGGATATAACAATCAAACGCGGTGGTTGCATGTCAATATTAAGTCAATATCTCAGGGTAAAAACATCTATACATATTCAACAATACTATTTACTTTCGCAAGTTCCGTTGAAGAGGGTGTATAGTTCAATGTGTTACTCATTTACTCCGAAATCCTACCGTAGAATTAATATAAGCCTTTAAATATCATGACTCCGAAATATCAGCCTAAATGTATCCTTACAACTAATCTTCCTATCTCTACCTTTGAAAATAAACGCTAGAATAATCTTTAAACTAATTTATTAGCATGCCAATATTATAATTAACAAAATAATGATCATCTTTGGTAATAGAGGAAAGTAAACTCAAAAAAATCACATATTATTTTTCTTGACAACTAAAATTGACGAATTGACATAATTAAAATTGGGCAGGTATCTTTAATTCATCTGGGCAATTATTATTGTGTTGCGTGACCACATTTCATCATTTTATTTCATCATGGGGACAATTAGGATTTATACTTTATTAAAGGAGGGAGTGGTCTTTCTTTCCTTTAGGTCTCTTTGCAGTACTCTTTGGAATTGGTTTGGGAATTTGCGTATTGACTTGTTTATGACATGAGATAAGTAACTCTTTCCAATGATGGCTTCAAAATGCCATTTTAAGTATCTAAAAGAAATTAATCCTAACCATAAATATAAATTCCAACATCCTTATATATATTAAAAATGTGTGCCAAAAATAAAATTAAATATCTTCATTTACGAGTGCCATCGCCATGTTCTTCAACCGTCATGACCTGTCAGAATCGTACCGACCAATTAATTATTATGTGTATTTTCAATTAAAATTACTCCTTCTACTGCCTACTAATTTTACCATTTTCAGGTTAACGCGTGCTCCAATGCTGTATATTCATTATGTGAGACAAATATATTACTAGGCGACTATATCTCTATTCTATATGCACTTCAAAATACATGTAAATTACGATCGATTTATCTCCATATTCCAAATAAGTTCGACCAATAGACCATTTAATCGCACTGCTACACTTAATATATTCACGTATCTAGGCCTTAATTTCACTGCTTGCCTCATTTTCAATCGCAACATAACTGTAGCTAAGCATAAATTCCTGTGAGGCTTGCATCCGGGAGATAGTAGGTTCGAATCCCACTATCGGCAGCCCTGAAGATGGTTTTCCGTGGTTTCCCATTTTCACACCAGGCAAATGCTGGGGCTGTACCTTAATTAAGGCCACGGCCGCTTCCTTCCAACTCCTAGGCCTTTCCTATCCCATCGTCGCCATAAGACCTATCTGTGTCGGTGCGACGTAAAGCCCCTAGCAAAAAAAAAAAAAGCATAAATTCGCACCTATGTCCTTCAATCATTTACTTACACAATACCTATTCAACATCTCAAATCTCCAACAACATATTATCGTTTCTGCATTTAATTACTGCGATTCCTCCGCATACAACAACATTTCTACTCAGCTTCTTCGTAATGTCTACCACGTCGCAGTAAAACATTTCTTTTACCTTAATATCTACTAAAAACACCGCAAGCTGCTACTGTTTATTTCAACTCATCGTAAATGTAGACGATATCGGCCTCGTTATTCAATCTGGTCATTGGGTAGCCTAGGTTTTTTATTATTATTATACTGCACTTCACTTTCATATCTCAGCCTCGCCTAGCTTGAATACTACGTTTCCCTAAGCATATAGGTTCAAAAACAATTCTCTTCCCGATACTGCTCACATTAACCTCAGATCAAACTTTTGAGCACGGCAGTATATTACTACACATAAATAATACGTATCTGTGGTTATTTTCTCCGGCATATGCCTTAGAATTCACACAATGGCACAAACAGGTCATATATTTGGCACTACAGCATTCCTACAATTATACTACACCAAATGAAATACTTTATAGTTAAATTTCTTAGAATGTTACTTATCTCATGGCCATGTTATGTCCGACGTTGCTTTCTTCTTCCTGCTCACGGCATCTCGGAACGTCTAGCCTTGTGCCGGATCACGTCATGCTGGATCTCTAGGTCTTCAGGCTTGAGCTTACGATGATCTGGTCAGCCTCCCTCCATCGCTTTAGGCTAGCTCCATTTCGTGTCCAATTTCCATGCAACGAAAAGATATTAAATTGATAGAATACATCTTAATTTTCAGTATATAGAGCTTTTCCAAGGACTTTCTCTAACTGTATTTATATTTCTTTTCCTCTAAAGATACTGCTCAGATTCAATTTTATTTTCATAAACTGGCTCTTCCTTGGTTTTTTATGTTGTCTGAATAATGTTCTTTAAATCTTATAAATGGGCTATACGTATAATTTGATGAAAATTTGGCCGTTTATTAAGTCAGTGTAGGCCTTATTTACGAATGCCGTATTCCAACACCTCTTCTTCTTGCTCTGTATTTAAAATCTATTATGCGTGTTTCCCTGCCGTTTTTACTTATTTTCCAGTAGTTTGTTTCTGGATTCTTCCTTCGTATGGCTCCTATTATGGTTATATTGATTATGTCAGCTAATCTTCTGGTCAAGTAATTGCAATTCACAGTCCGTTTACGACGAAAAATCTTCTTGCCAAAGTAGATAATAATAGACCGTTTTTCAATTTTTTTTTTACGTATAATGGTTCATTTATCATAGAGTTTCCTTTCCATCTCGCCAGGCACTGCCTCCTAATTGTGGTCAACTTGTCACAAAAAGTTATTCCGTGCATTCTTAACGCTTGAAGCTGATCTGCGCCATTTTTCTTCCGATCTATATCCATGTAAACTGACGTCAATCGTAACGTAATGGTACAGTATTCATTAGTGATTTTTTTACTGCATAACTGGGATATGTTGGTTGTTACGGTGATCGCTACGTGAAAATCGAAATCGTTAGACATTACAACAGGGAACAAATCTGTCTATTGATAAAAGAGAATAGTGAAACTTGGAAACCACACAAGGAGGATCTCTGAAATCACAGAACCAACTTTACATTAGGCACCCTGTGATCTTCGTTATTAGAAAAAATAACAAACGATCAGATAAATCAAAAGAACTTAACTTCATCCAAAATGTTTATTCTAAATTCTGAATGTAATTTTTACCTCTTTATGACTATCCTCCAATTCCACTTTTATTCTACTTCCTTCTTGTGGAAATTCGCTGTATGTCTACTTTTATAGATACGAAGAATATGTACGTCCCTACTTCTGACTAACAAAGTATATTTCCAACTATGTCCACAACAAAGACATTTCTTTTGAGTATTCAATCCCGTTCGTACTACTAATTGCAAATATGAAATCACCGAAAATGTTACTATCTTCATAGTACTCCGTCAGTAGCGCGTTTATTATTATTATTATTATTATTATTATTATTATTATTATTATTATTATTATTATTATCATTATTATCACCTCGTTCTACAATTGACTTAGGTCGCACCGATACAGATAATTCTTATGGTGACAATGGGAATGGAAAGGCCTAGGAGTGGGAAGGAAGCGGCCGTGGCCTTAATTAAGGCACAGCCCCAGCATTTCCATGGTGTAAATAGGGAAACCCTCTTCAGGGCTGCCGACAGTGAGATTCGAACCCACTATCTCTCGAATGAAAGTTTACAGCTGCGCTCCCCTAACCGCACGGCCAACTCACTCGGTCAACTACTACTACTACTAAATAATAATAATAATAATAATAATAATAATAATAATAATAATAATAATAATAATAATAATAATAATAATAATAATAATAATTTATGGGAGATTTTCTGAAATACTGTAGTATCATTTAGATGATCTAGTTATAAACTATGGGTTGTGATCAACTGTCAACCAACAGCATTCTACTGACTAGCTCTTTGGGATGATTGTGAGTTCACATTGTCAGATAAATGCTGAATATGCCACCAGAGGTTTCCAATATGCAACCAATTGCAGCAAGGAGTACTAAGGAGTTCGCCTGCCCTTAAAAAAATCAACTCTCGCTGCTGAAACCAAACACTCAAACGTGCAATTATGTATTGGATATTGCATATCTAATCCAGAAGCTACAACAAAACCAATATATTAAGTTGAAATGGGGTATAGCTTTTTTTTTATGCCGGGAGTGTCGGAGGACATGTTCGACTCGCCAGGTGCAGGTCTTTCGATTTGACACCTTTAGGCGACCTGTGGGTCATGAGAATGAAATGATGATGAAGACGACACATACACCCAGTCCCTGTGCCAGAGAAATTAACCAATGATGGTTACAATTCCCGACCCTGCCGGGAATCGAACCCGGGACCCCTGTGACCAAAGGCCAGCACGCTAACCATTTAGCCATGGAGCCGGACACTCGAATAAGTTGGCTGCGTGGTACGTGTCACGTAGCCGTAAGCTCGCATCCAGGAGATGGTGAATTTGAACCCCACCATCGATGAATCCGAAGATGGTTCTCCCAGTAAAATGCTGGGACTTTGCCTTACTTCAGGCCTGAAACGCATCCTTGCAGGTCATAGCCATTTGCTGCGTTTGCTGTCCCATCGCGTCCGAACCCAGCTGACTTAGTGCGTCATTAAACCACAGAAATAAAAAAATCTATTGAATTATTCGATTGTTACATCTGGTGTCCCAATTAGTATGTCGAGTCCTCAGCCCGAAATCTGGTTGAATTCTCAACAGTTTAACCGACAGCTGCCATAGAGGGCCTAGATGACGTGGAAGAGACGTTCTAGGGAAATGAGGAGTGAGATCGTTTCTCGTTGCTTTCCTACAAGCGACTCTTTTACACTGAGCGAGTTGGCCATGCGGTTAGAGGCGCGCGGCTGTGAGATTGCATCCGGGAGATAGTGGGTTCGAATCCTACTTTTGGTAGTCCTGAAGATGGTTTTCCGTGGTTCCCCACTTTCACACCAGGCAAATACTGGGGATACACCTTAATTAAGGCCATGGCCTCTTCCTTCCCACTCCTAGGCCTTTCCTATCCTATCGTCGCCATAAGACCTTCCTGTGTCGGTGCGACGAAATGTAAATTGTTGTTTGTTACACTTTTACGCAATTCATAACAGGGACTAGGTGCATAATAAATAGCATTACTAGCATTGCTCGTATCTCGGTCACTTTCACAAAGTCAAACCCAAGGATGAGATATTATATGGTGGGCATGTATGTGATGCCTTCGACTTAGGTTATAGTTGACCGTGCGGTTAGGGGCACGCAGCTGTGAGCTTGCATCCGGGAGATACTGGGTTTGAACAGCACTGTTTGTAGCCCTGAAGATGGCTTTCCGTGGTTTCCCATGTTCACATCAGGGAATTAAGGCCACGGGCGCTTTCTTCCCACTCCCAGGCCTTTCCTATCCCATCGTCGCTATAAGATCTATCTGTGTCGGTGCGACATAAAGCAAGTAGTAAAAAAAATCGTCTTCATGAGATTTTTCATAGCAGACAAATGGAATACGGGAAATTGCAAGCAAGGTTTTATTCATTTCTCAGTGTCTTTATACTAGGAATAATAATTGTACAGCAATACATGCTCTACTAAAGTGGTTGTCCAATAGTGTTCTGTGATCATAAGAACATCGTCGTCTTGGAAATTTCATTTAAAAATTGAATGAAAGCGTGGGCATATCTTAAAACTGTAGCGTTTAATTGTATTAAAAATAATAATAGTTGTAAAGAAATTGAAGTATCATTACTTATAGTAGTTGAATTCCTCATGCCACAAGGGAATAGTGCAGGAACTGAGAGCTATAAGAATCTATTAAATATATCTGTAATCACCTTTTCCCAATGTTCGAGTCCGACTCTATGGATAAATGGGTAGCGCGCTGGCCTTTGTTCTGAGGGGTCCCGGGTTCGATTACCGGCAGGGTCGGGAATTTTATCTATAATTGGTTAATTTCGCTGGCACGGAGGCTGGGTGTATGTGTCGTTTTCATCATCATTTATCCTCATCACGACGCGCAGGTCGCCTACGGGAGTCAATTCAAAAGAGCTGTACTTGTCCTCGGACAATCCTGGCACTAAAAGCCATACGCCATTTCATTTCCCGATGTTCGAGTACGTTCAAACTGATTGCTCTTTATAATCATATGTTGTAACTTTCACTATTTCTTGCCAGCAAAAGAAGGTGCACGATCACGTGGAATATTAACAACGAAATACGATATATTTGGATGTATTATTGAAACAATTATACAATGGATGCAACCATCAAGCGAGAAGATGTTAGAAGAATACCTGAAAGTCACATCAAATGTAAATTCTAACCTAACTCGAAGGCATCGTCACTGTTCTGATCGCAAAAGTTCATTCCAACTACCGAGAGGCATGACTGCGCGGTTCGGGTGAGCTTTCATTCGGAAGATGGTCGCTTTAAACCTCACTGTCGGTAATCTTGAAGATGGTATCCTTTGGTTTCCCATTTTAACGCCAGGGAAATGTTGGCTGAGACTGAACTTTAAGGTCACGGTCGATTTCTTCCCAGCTCCCAAGTCCTAGCCCTATCCTCTCCCATCGTCGTCATAAAACCTGTCTGAATCGGTGCGTCGTAAAATCAAAAGCAAGAATGAATTTAATCCCAACTAAATGAAAACGAACTCCTTCAGTGTAGACAATTCAAGAAGATCGGGTCACCACAGTACACATATTTAGAGGTAGAAGCAGACACTTTTCGCAGCACCCAAATGGAAACTTCTCTTCGGTCAAAATTTTCCGTTGGTAGCTGACAATTTGTATACATGCTAGACGTTGTATGATGCTTGCTTAACGCGTTCTTCATAAAGTATTGTAAGAATATTGTCACCGAGCAAGCTGGCTGTTTACTACGAAACGTGTAGTTGTAAGGTTTGCATTCGGTAACTATGGTGGTGGTGGTAGTAGTGGTGACTATTGTTAGGGGAAGTATAACTAGGCAACCGTCCCCTCAATTCGGAGGGTGGTTGTTTTCGAACCCGACCGTTGGCAAACGTGAAGATGATCTTGGGCCTGTCCAGAACCTCTGCTTTCCCATCTCCAGAGCCTTTCCTATTCCAGCGTTGTCGAATACTCATTTGAGTTAATGGGATTTTAAATAGCTAACAAAAAGGAAGTTTTACGACCAGGAAATATAACTGTCATGACATCTAACGTAGGCTTCAATTTACAAGCCAAGCTGTTATACGGGGTTAACAATGTCATCTGATACACATGTAGACATACATGGGGCATGTGACAAACCTGAAGACTGACGATTCAGAGGTGAACATTTCCCAATATAAACCTCAATATTCAGGAAAATTATTAGGAATTATAAGCGATGCGTATGCCTGTTGCCACTTTTGGCACAGAATGGAATTTCTTATACTACAATCTCAGTCACAATTTTGGCTGTAACAGTATTGAAGTTACAAATTTTCTGGTTGTTTTGAATCTTAGAACAACTAGTATGGACGCTGTTAAATGTGTTTGTTAGTAGTGATGCAATAACACTTTCTGTACCACCTAGGAAAGCAATGGCGAACTGCCTTACTCTCCATTTTCTCTAAATCGCTTCTCCATAGCTTCGCCTTCAGCTTACGCGGAGTCCCTATAACTGTACACTATACAGGGATCAATCGAGCCTGTGGGCAGATATCTCTTGAAAGACAGACAGACAGACAGACAGACAGACAGACAGACAGACAGACAGACAAAAGATTAATATAATATAATATAATATAATATAATATAATATAATATAATATAATATAATATAATATAATATAATATAATATAATATAATATAATATAATATAATATAATATAATATAATATAATATAATATAATATAATATAATATAATATAATATAATATAATATAATATAATATAATATTGTACCGTACCCAGGGGTAAATACCCTCTAGGACGATGCCTCCATTCCTGTATGAACATCCGACTAACTCAGGGTTGGGCAGAGTGTGGGTTGGTTGTCGATTGGGTCAGGATAAAAGTCGAAGTTCTACACTAAAATAGCAATCAATAACAGGAAATGAAGGTGTAACACGAATGAGAAACAATCATAAGGGGTAAGATGGATTTATTAAGAAATATCCCCGATCAAATCACACGAAAATAATTGAATCAAGAAAAAATAAAATAATAATTTGTAAAATAATAAACTCAAAGTGTAGAAATAAGTTGAAATCAGAAACGTTAATTGAATAATTGTACAAATTTGACATTAAAAAGAAAAACAAGTTCACAAAGAACATTAATATAAATCAAGATTGAGTTTCTTCTTATAGTCCAATGTTTATGTTGTATGGCAACAAGTGTACGCAAACACTGCCATGTAGTATTTCCGTATGGAGTTTCACACTATCGCATCCCAACGATACGGTTTCAAATTAAGTTACTCCCGAGAGTCGTCAAACTATTTCCGTAAAATAAAAGTTACATAATAAGAAAAATTACGACGGAAAGAAAAATAATTAAGACGCACCGGACGCTATGTAAGTTACGCAAAATACTATGGGCAAATCCTACACTATATTTACAGCAATTCAAATAATCAAACTAAACATATATATACATCGGATATCGAGTAAAGTCTTAAATGCTACACTGCTTCTAATGTGAATCCCGGTTCACTACAAAAGATCTAGACAGAACTAGATAAACCAACGATACTTCAGCACTCGGGCTGTTCCCTATAAAAACAACGAGACAAGGTATACAATCACAAAAATAATGATGTAAAACCATCCTGTAAGGGAAAAACATATAAATAATCCTTGATATCATGAAGAAAGCAATGGGCAACATTGCCTCCTTCTGCTGCGTTTAAGCGCTCAACAGCGCGGTCATCCGTCATATACTTCCGGGTAGATTACGAGCTGTAAAGAAATATTGAACTCCACTATGCTAAAGATTGGATTTTGTCTCCCGAGGCCGCCACAAGGAAATACTGTCTCTTTCACACATGCCGATAACACAGGCCAGGAATCAGCTTGCCATGAGATAACGCCCATCATCAGCTACACGGAAACTCCCGTATATTTATTCCTTCTTGGCATGCTTGGGCCATTTAACAACATCAGACTCAATAGTCTGGAATTAACACTGTCCATTCTGATCACAATACACTCAGAAGACACTAGGCAGGCACACACATCTGCATAATACTCTATCTTGTCAGGCATACCATCAGCCTGCACCAATACATTATAATTCAGCATGCAATTATTATCTCATTATTCCTCATGAATCCCACTGGCCTTTCCACATAACGAGACGCAGTTCGAGTCCTTGGCAGACCATCAGGCAAACAGAATCCAACTTAACTTCAAAGATCTTAATTTAACAACGACGTTCTGCAGCTCCTTCTGGCAGCTTCTGTAAAACCATGCATCATGCAAAATAGCTATACCTGTCTCTCTGAATAACCGAAATAAAATGAATTGATACGTGTTTGACGTAATATAAAAATGAACTTGTCGATCTAGCCCTTCTAGCCTATATACAAGGAAAACTCGGAATATCCTACGCTAAGTACTATATTTACAACAATAATTGATCCTATCAATCCCTCATTTCCCCAACATCTACTCATAAAGCAAAATGAAAATAAAATAAACATGCATTATTCTCGTATCCGAATCTATCATAGTAACAAAGTTAAACAAACACATGCCGTCAGGCTTACTTTATATGAAAATTAAAATTCTATCTACACTGCCCTAGTACCTTAACATAACTTACATATCATGCCGTAAATAATACATGCGTCTTACTTTACATTCTACATGACTCTCGGGAAACCAGGATAGCAGCTTACATCCCCACTACTTATGGGTTTAATCCATGTTAATCACAGCATTAACATGTGGGAATGCACTTCCTTCCTCTACAGGCGTATCCATCATCTTGCTGGAAAACAATTCACTGGAACACAGAAGACTATTATTGATAACCTCTTCACTGCTTAATGCTGCGAGCCGAGATACCCTTTCTTTTACCAGATCAGCTAACACACTGATTCACATATATATAACACACTTCACTTAAAGGGTAAAAACACAGTTTAAAAAGCAGCCCACGGTTCGGTACGGAAGTTCCACGCGAATACGCGCCCGTCGCGAAATAGTGAAACAATAGCACGTTTCCACTACACTTGTTACTCAGCGGTCACTGAACACCGTCTTTATCAATTGAAAGTAAACTCTGCCAAAATTATACTATTTCATTTGCTCAAGCACAGTAAATATTGCGACTGCACAATTTGAAGTATCAATGAAACTCAGTTACTGTTACAGGAATGATACCACGTTAATCACGATCACCAGCCACAGAGTTAATTCATCCGCACTGTGCAAATCTTTACCACGGAGATACAAAGTTGGTGCATCCGCACTGCTCTAATTTCAACTACGGAATACAGAGTTAGTACAACCGTACTGCTCAAATCTTTGCTACGGAATGACGCTCTCCAGAGCTAAGGGTTACGCCAATAATGTTGGGGTTCCCGGGTGTCTGAACCAACCACCAATCAGAGAGTTCGTCATGTGTGATGACATAATACTTATTGTAATATATTTACAAAACACAGTTCAAACACTAGCAAATCTCTTCCACCAATTTTTATAATACATTTCCAAATATATCTGACTTCAGAAACTGTGGAAAACCGATCTCTTACAGAAACTGACTTTATCCACAGAGCATGTTGGTCATCCTGGAATTAATATTTGGTGCGGTGTAGCCTCCAGGTTTGCCAAATCCCTAAGTTCCCATTGGCTGAAATATCTTACTTGGTCAGCATCTAATACACGTGTCGATCCTTGCCAGCGCTTGGGTACGCTATCTTTTCTCACGGTCATACGGAAATATGAAGCAACATCCAGCGAACCACTGTCTTGCTCAACATCCGGTATCAACTACCTTAGGGTACGATGCTTTCACATATTAGACCGTAACTTTTCTGAATAAATTTCATATGTTTGGTCAAATAATATTCCAATTATTATTATGGGCCGGTAGGATACGGCTCAATATAATATAATATAATATGCGGGCATGCGGTCATTTCCATTTGATATAACAGGTGCATTGTAGCTCTACTAAAACATCCCAGTCTCTGAAGTTTCTTCACCTAGCGACGCTGTTTACCTTGTGTTGATGGTGATTATTGTTTTAAGAGGAAGTACAACTAGGCAACCATCCTCTATATAACACTAATCAGAGAGAAAATATGGAAGGGGTCCGACACTTCGAAAAATGAAGGTATCGGCCAAAGGAAGACAAGGGGCATGAAGGGCATGAAAATGAAAGACTCCCTAGGCCTCCATACGTAATACCGTCGGGGTCGGAAAAGAACAAGAGTTAACCAAGGGAGGTCGGATAGGATAGATGAAAGTGAGGAGCCTGGCACAAGTAATTGGAAGCAATGCCAGGACTCAGCTGAGGGCTCCGTTGTCGTCAACCCACGCTCCAAGGTTCAGAGCCCTTGGGGCCCCTTTTAGTCGCCCCTTACGACAGGCAGGGGATACCGTGGGTGTTATTCTACCACCCCCACCCACAGGGGGAAGTTTACCTTGATCTATTGTAATTTTCTTGGTCCGAAGAATGTTCAATATTTTCTATAAAACTAAGAATCGATCACATATAATTTCGTTTACTTTATATCTACAAGTACACTCATTATCGTCATTATAGTGACAGCACCGTTTTCCAAACATTGTAATGATAGTAGAGCAAGAATGTTCCACTGACAATGAAATTAAAAAACATACTTGCCAACTAAGCACTACATAATACTCTCAAATGTAATCATGTGACATGAATATACTTGTAAGAACAGGAATCGTAACTAAATCACTCGACATTGAACGTTCTTCCTGTTGAAAATTATCTAACTATGTAGTACGATCCACTACTTTCCATTCCCTGCTTCTTCGAATATCCTCTCCCCACAATTCGGGATCTATTTTTCAACTTGTGTGCTACTACTCTAGTATGATAGTAAATTCGTAAACTGAGTCTTTACCAGTTTATCAGTTTAGAAATAGAAATTGCTTTTAAAAAATATTTTTACATTTTAAATATTTTATACGGTTGTTCCAAACTTCGTCCACTATGATGTCCTGGATATAGGCACAAGCCACTGATGATGCTGTTGGATTTTTTGAAATGGCACCAAAGGCCATTTCAAAGTACTATCGTAATTTAACTTAATATAAGGCTCATAACACTTTCGAGACATCTGAAACACTTTCATGTAATCATTGTAGAAATTAGTTTGTGAAAATCACAAAATTGTAGCCACAGATTATGTGCAGTATCGAATGAGATATATCTACTCTTACGGTTATCACAGGTCCGACTATACCACAAAGAATTTGATGAGTACTATTAATGGATATTACATGCTGTGATTTAAAAAAATGATGTGGTTTGCTGCACAAGGTATAGCCGATAAAGTTAGTTATGCATTGTTTTAATAATACTAATAAACAAGCAATCAAATTTTCGATTCATTCATTTAAATTTTCATTTGCACACTTTTTATCAATTATCAAAATGTTATTGAAGAATGCTGAATGAGGAATAAGAGATTTATGATTTACAGCATCATTTGATTTGTCTTTTGTTTATACAAGACACTGGCATACAGGCTCAAGTTTGCGACGCGACGCTCTCGTAACCGTATCATTCATTCTCCTGATCTACATTTGGTCTTACTGGATACATTATTGAGTCTAGTTCCCTCTAGCATACGTTTTCTATAGGTTTTTACAAGTTTGTTTGTCATTTTTGAACATTTTTCTAAAGTGTGCCAAAATTCGTCAATTTTCAGTAACAAAATGTTCAATACTTTGTTAGTGATTTTCATGTTTTCACTTGTCATGTGTTTTCTGGTAGATCCTTGTCAAAGTAAATCAAATGAAACCTCACTCGCCTTTGCGAGATATCTACACTCCACGCTAACCGCACTGTAACTGACTTTCGACTGCCAAAATCATACCTTAACTTGGCGGTTATCTTGTGCTACCGTCATTCGCATTAGTTGAGCTATCGTGGTCACGTCATGCGCATTCAACCTTCTGTTTTCAGTAATATACAGTATAGACTATTCCCATATATATGTAATAACCTAATTTTTGAGTTACTATTTTTTATGTCTCATTAAAAGCGTTACATATAGTTTTCGCCGGAGACCGGAGACCCTCAACCCCATTCACGTTAGAATTATACAGCCATTATGCGAACCATCTTCGCTAATTTTGCAAAAATAATGATTTCTGAATTGAACAGGACATCCGTCATTTTCTCCACTACTGTATATCGATTTCAAGGGCATGACAGCGATGTTCCCAAGAAGCACTCGTTCGGAAGAATTAACATTAACTGGGAAGAGACTGAGAGTAGAAACTGGTCCAATGGCATCAATGTTAAGTCTCTAAAGTAAATTTAATTTTATTTGCTTTGCGTCCCACTAAATACTCTTTTACGGTTTTTGGAGACGCCGAGGTACCGGAATGTAGTCCCGCAGGAGTTCTTTTACGTGCCAGTAAATCTACCGACAAGAGGCTGACGTATTTCAGCACCTTCAAATACCACCAGACTGAGCCAGGATTCAACCTGCCAAGTTGGGGTCAGAAGGCCAGCGCCTCAACCGTCTGAGCCACTCAGCCCGGCTCTCCAACGTAAATAACCAACATTATCATCATTCATCAGTCTCTGAAGAATTGCTTCACAAGGTAGCTTCTCCTTTCTGGACAAGAATGCCCTAGAAGAGAGCTCTGCAAGCTCAAAATTAAATCCCTTACTGCTTTCTTGATTTGTATAATTTACTCTCATTGTTTCCGGTTCCACTGTAGTCACCAGCATCATGCAACTAGGCGTTTACGTATGTGAATGCCTTTTAATATCTTTCTTTACGATGAAGCCTGTTGGATTGTGGGAATTAAAACAATAGGGGTTAAGAGACTTAGCCACTAGATTTCTACGCAGACGGTCAAGGTTTGATTACTGGTCGATCTTGGATTAGAATATTCTCACCTCAAAAATCACGCAGTGTTAGGAGAGGCATCCAGCCTTAAACTCACGGCTAAAACAAAAAAAACACAGAGAACAGGTCACTACAGCAACTTCGAAAATAGATGGAATGAACAGTAGAAAGTCTTGTTTGGAAGAAGCCGCTGTAACTTTCACAGGTACTATCCTAGTACTTTCCTGGAGTTGAATTGAGTGAATACAGGATGATTTACGTGGTATCCTTGCTCACGTGTCGCCCGAATATGTACAGGCTCACACTTGAAAGCACTGGATAATACTGTTCAGTGCTCAACAATTCGAAATAGTCACAGAATGTAGCAAATACCGGTCCAGAAAGCCAAGAATAACGGCCGAGAGGATTCGTCGTGCTGACCACACGACACCTCGTAATCTGCAGGCCTTCGGGCTGAGCAGCGGTCGCTTGGTAGGCCAAGGCCCTTCAAAGGGCTGTAGTACCATGGGGTTTGGTTTTTTTGGTTTATGTAGCAAATAAATGACAAGAGATATACGTATCGTTCCAGATGTGTCTAAGAAAACAGGACGACTCATTTCCACGACCTGAGTACGCCCATTTAGTGTATACAGTCTTATTCGTAAACACGACCACTTTCATAAAAGACTAATCCATTAAAATAATTTCAAACGTCAATTTCCTCTTTCATTATAAGACCCGATTTAATATAGAATCGTGCAGTTGAGAAAGCAACTATATCACATTTCGTTACTTTTCAGTAGAGCAAAAATCTTTAGGAGCTACTTCGACAGTCTTGGAACTGTGGGTGTGGCGAGGCATTGAGGGGTATGAAGGAGGATTTGGAGAGTTTGAGGGAGATAATTAGAATTCTCACAGAAGACAGGAATGAAAGTAAGCCTCCCTCAAACAATGTACAGGTTACAGCAGGTGTAAAAGAGGGATTGTGGAGAAAGGGGGGGGGGGAGGAACTGTAGAAAACAGGTGGTCTAACATTCTAAAGGGGAAGGATATTGCAGGTTAAGAGCTCTATTCAGGATCAGAATTCAGGACAGGTGTCTGTGAGAAATCGGTTCGAGCCACTCCAGGTGGAGCAACAGAGGGAAGATGAGGAACAGGGAACTGTTGCTGAGATGTATGGAAGTAGGAGGAAGGGAAAGGGTAGGAAAGAGATTTAGAGTAGAGGATAGGAAAAGACAGGTGGAACACGGTCATGGGAGGGAGAAAAGGGAGGAGGAAATAGCTTCTGCAGCTGTCAGGAAAGACAGGGCTGACCAGGAGGGGAGGGGATCAAATGAGGTGGGTCGGGTTGAAGCTCTGATCATGGCGAATTCCATTGTTAGACACGTGGGGAAAGTGTGTGGAGGAAAGGGAACCAGGGTAGAGTGTTATCCAGGAATTAGGTTGAGGCAGATGCTGAGAAAAGTAGAAGAGAAGGAGGAGGGGAAGGAGAAGGTGGTAGTGTTTCACGTTGGTACCAACAACGTACGGCAAGATAACATAAGTACCAACATTGTTGGGGATGTGTGGGATCTGGTAAATGCAGCACGGGTGAAGTTTAAGAAAGCGGAGATTGTTATCAGTGTAACACGGTGTGGGAGGTATACTGACTGGAGGGTTATTGGGGATTTAAATGAGACTATGGAGTTGGTATGTGGGAAACTGGGAGTGACATTTCGAGACCCTTATTGGTGGGTAGGAGATAGGGATCTGCGTTCAGGTGGCCTTCACTTAAACCGCAGTGGTACGTATAAGTTAGGAAATTTGTTTAGAGGGGTAATAGGGAGGTACATTCAGGGAAACGGGGTTGCCTAGGGAACGGTGATAAGGGTACAGAGATCTGGAAGTCAAGTAGGGATGACATAAAAATGTTAGTGTTGAACTGTAGAAGTATTGTAAAGAAAGGAATCGAATAAGTAATTTAATATATATTTACCAGATATTGTAATAGGAGTTGAATCATGGCTGAGACATGATATAATGGATGCAGAAATTTTCTCACGGAACTGGAGTGTGTATCGTAGAGAGAGGATATGAATGGTAGGAGGGGGAGTATTCATTCTGGTGAAAGAAGAATTTGTAAGCTACGAAAACGTTAAAGATGATAAATATGAAATTCTAAGTGTAAGGCTCATTTATAAACATGATAGGCAACTTGATATCTTTGCAGCGTACAGACCGGGAAAGGGCAGCGCTGACACGAATTCAGAATTATTTGATAAGATAACCAGCTATGTGGGAAACGACATGGAAAGGAATGTGATTGCAGCGGGAGATCTTAATTTAGCAATGATCAATTGGGAAGGAAATGATAACGACAGAAAGCATTGCCAACATGTGGCAAATAAGCTAATATTGGAAGGACAGCTGATTCAGAAAGTGACGGAACCAACCCAGAGGGAAAATTATCCTGGACGTGGTGCTGATAAAACCAGATGATTTTTGTACGGAAACCGAAGTAATGGATGGTATTAGTGATCACGAAGCTGCTTTTGTCGTAGTTAAAATAAATGTGATAGAAAGGAAGGTCTTAAAAGTAGGACTATTAGGCAGTACCATATGGCTTGTAAAGCAGGCATGAGGCAGTTTTTAAAAAGTAATTATGATCGGTGGAAAACGGTAAATAAGAATGTAAACAGACTCTGGGATGGGTTTAAATAAATTGTTGAGGAATGTGAAAAAAGGTTTGTACCTTTGAAGGTGGTAAGGAATGATAAAGACCCACCTTATTATAATAGAGAAATAAAGAGACTAAGAAGGAGGTGCAGATTGGAAATAAATAGAGTTAGAAATGACTGTGGAAGAAAGGAGAAATTGGAGGAACTTACTAGGAAATTGAATCTAGCAAATGAAGTCAGCTAAGGATAACATGATGGCAAGCATAATTGTCAGTCATACAAATTTTAGTGAAAAATGTAAGGGCATGTATAGGTACTTTAAGGCAGAAACGGATTCCAAGAAGGACATTCCAGGAATAATTAATGAACAGGGAGAGTGTGTATGTGAGGATCTTCAAAAGGCAGAGTATTCAGTTAGCAGTATGCAAAGATTGTTGGTTACAAGGAAAATGTCCAGATAGAGGAGGTGACTAATGCTAAAGAAGTATTAAGTTTTCCATATGATAAAAATGGCATTTAAAATAAGATTTAAAAGTTGAAAACTAGAAAAGCGGCTGGAATTGATAAGATTTCTGGGGATATACTAAAGACAATGGGTTGGGATATAGTACAATATCTAAAGTACTTATTTGATTATTGTTTGGTTGAAGGAGCTATACCAAATGAATGGAGAATTGCTATAGCAGCCCTGTGTATAAAGAAAAGGGTGATAGACATAAAGCTGAAAATTACAGGCCAGTCAGTTTGACATGCATTGCATGTAAACTTTGGGAAGGCATTCTTTCTGATTACATTAGACATGTTTGCGAAATTAATAACTGGTTCGATAGAAGGCAATTCGGTTTTAGGAAAGGTTATTCCACTGAAGCTCATCTTGTAGGATTCCAGCAATATATAGCAGATATCTTGCATTTAGGAGATCAAAGGGACCTAAATCGCGATTGACCTGTCTAAGTCATTTGATAGGGTAGTTCATGGGAGACTACTGGCAAAAATGAGTGCAAATGGACTAGACAAAAGAGTGACTGAATGGGTTCCTATATTTCTAGAAAATAGATCACCGAGCTCGATAGCTGCAGTCGCTTAAGTGCGGCCAGTATCCAGTATGGGTTCGAACCCCACTGTCGGCAGCCCTGAAAATGGTTTTCCGTGGTTTCCCATTTTCACACCAGGCAAATGCTGGGGCAGTACCTTAATTAAGGCCACGGCCGCTTCCTTCCCACTCCTAGCCTTTCTCTGTCCCATCGTCGCCATAAAACTTATCTGTGTCGGTGCGACGTAAAGCAACTAGCAAAAAAAAAAAAAAAAATAGATCTCAGAGAATTAGACTACGCGAAGCTTTATCTGACCCTGTAATAATTAAGAGGGGAATTTCTCAAGGCAGTGTTATTGGACCTTTATATTTTCTTATATATATATAAATGATTTGAGAAAAGGAGTGGAATCAGTGGTAAGGCTTTTTGCGGATGATGTTATTCTCTATAGAGTAATAAATAAGTTACAATATTGTGAGCAACTGCAAAATGACCTCGATGATGTTGTGAGATGGACTAGTAGGCAATGGTATGATGATAAACGGGGTTAAAAGTCAGGTTGTGAGTTTCACAATTAGGAAAAGTCCTCTCAGTTGCAATTACTGCGTTGATGGGGTGAAAGTTCCGTTTGGGGATTATTGTAAGTATCTGGATGTAAATATAAGGAAGGATCTTCATTGGGGTAATCACATAAATGGTATTGTAAATAAATGATACAGATCTCCGCACATGGTTATGAGGGTGTTTAGGGGTTGTAGCAAGGATGTAAAGGAGAGGGCTTATAAGTCTCTGGTAAGACCCCAACTAGAGTATGGTTCCAGTGTATGGGACCCTCGCCAGGATTGATTCAAGAACTGGAAATAATTCAAAGAAAAGCAGCTCGATTTGTTCTGGGTGATTTCCGACAAAATAGTAGCGTTACGAAAATGTTGCAAAGTTTGGGCTGGGAAGAACTGGGAGAAAGGAGACGAGCTGCTGGACTAAGTGGTATATTCCGAGCTGTCAGCGGGAAAGTGGCGTGGAATGTCATTAGTAGACGAATAAGTTTGAATGGCGTTTATAAAAGTAGGAAAGATCACAATATGAAGATAAAGTTGAAATACAAGAGGACAAATGGGGGCAAATATTAATTTATAGGAAGGGGAGTTAGGGATTGGAATAACTTACCATGGGAGATGTTCAATAAATTTCCAAGGTCATTGAAATCATTTAAGAAAAGGTTAGGAAAACAACAGATAGGGAATCTGCCACCTGGGCGACTGCCCTAAATGCAGATCAGTATTGATTGATTCAATGATTAATTTTTCAGTGTCTGATATTGAATTGAGATCTTTGAGAGTTAGCCTATGACAGTGAGACAACCGGAACTTGTTCCAGAATAAGTTATATATTTCATGTTGTATCATGTTTTACATTTTTAGACTTACTTTCTCCCATAAATCCATAATAATTCCTTTTCTTTGTTTGCAATTTGCTTTACGTCGCACCGACACGGGTAGGTCTTATGGCGGTAATGGGACAAGAAAGGTCTAGGGGTGGGGAGGAATCGGCCGTGGCCTTCATTAAGGTACAGCCCCATTATTTGCGTGTAGTGCGACCCTAACTGCACGGCCACTTGCTCGGTATAACAATTTTCGTGGGGATGCGAAGAAATCTGTCATATAAACTATGCCAACTCGTAATATATTGAAAGCAACCATGTTGCGTAATATTATATAAATTCCAATGCATAGTCACTGTTTGCAGTTTATTTTGGGAATTACCAATGTATAAACAAGTATCATATTTTTACAGTAAGGTACCATCTAATATTAAAAGTTATACCTGAGACCTTCAAACTAAGTGTATGGATATTTGTAATAGGTGGCATTTATACACATGAACTGTGTTACAGTATTATTACCCCGTTGTTCAACAAAGTACTGTGGATAAGTCTGACATTCACCGACAATATTCAACCTAATGTTACTGGTGATCAATTTTATGAGCTTTTGATATTGCAGAGCTTCATATTTAGTTTTCTTTCGACTTTTGCTCTTAGCTATAAGTTGTCCAAAATGTGTCTCCAGAAGGGTGTGCTTCAGAAGGGACCTCAAGAATAAAACTCGACGTATCTCTATTACGGCTGGTTTTACACGAAAATATCTCATGGCGATTTTTGTATTATTTCCCGATACAGTGAAAGAGAAATATCAGTAGGAGTTATGTCAAAGTTTAAGTCCAAGAGCCGGTAACTAGCTCTATACACTGCAAAGAGTGTTGTTATGGAAATCGTTCCGACCGGTCCCGGCAACGTTTCAGAGGCTTTGTACATCTGTCAGTATTTTTTAAATATTAACCCGATACTTTTTATAATGGTGTTTGGCCTCTGGAGACGCCTGGGGCAGATCTGTTTCTAGAATTTTCCTTACGTCGCACCGACACAGATAGGTGTTATAGCGACGATGGGACAGGAAAGGAAGCGGCGTGGCCTTAATTAAGGTACAGCCTACCTGCTGTGAAAACGGGAAACCACGTAAAACCATTTTCAGGACTGTCGACAGTGGGGTTCGAACCTACTATCTCCCGGATGCAAGCTCGCTGCTGCGCGTCCCTAACCGCACGGCCAACTCGCCCGGTAGGTCTTTTTCTACCAGGCGCCCTGCTTATTTGCGAGGATGGGGTCCTACCCAAGTTGATTTCTAGTGATGAAGAATTAACGAATTAACCAAGTGAGGTTAAAATCCCCTACTCAGCCGGAAATAGAACCCAAGATCCCTGGACCAAGGCTAGAACGCTAACCATTTAGCAATGGAGCCGGATAAACCGATACTAGGCATTCTGTCATACCGAAAAGAAGGGATCAAATCAAGATCAGTAATAATCCAAAAAAAAAAGACGACAAACTGCTAACAGGGAGTCATGTCCATTTATGTGCTTCTGAATCTGAGGAACAATGTGAGGGGTGACAAGTGTCATCATGCACATGTTAAGCGACCGTACCGTCGTTACTGGGTACTACTGAATAGCTAGTGAAAATATATATTTGAGGAGTGATGTCAGGCTCCATGGCTAAATGGTTAGCGTGCTGGCCTTTGGTCACAGGGTCCCGGGTTCGATTCCCGGCAGGGTCTGAAATATTAACCATATTGGCTAATTTCGCTGGCACGGGGGCTGGGTGTACGTGTTGTCTTCATCATCATTTCATCCTCATCACGACGCGCTGGTCGCCTACGGATGTCAAATCAAAAGACCTGCATCTGGCGAGCCGAACATGTCCTCGGACACTCCCGGCACCACAAGTCGTACGCCATTGCATTTTTTTGTGGAGTCATAAGGATTGTTATTCCTCTTTTATGTGTGGGCAACATTCCCTTATTTAACAAATTATCCCCTTAAATTTATCTACATGTGCCATTCACATTATCTTCTGCCCCTCCTGCACGCTTTCCTTCTTGTGTGTGTACGCTGTCCAATATAATGTTACCCAACTCCAACGCCCACACCTTTCGGCCAAAATTCTGATGGTGACTTTTCGACCAGCGGGAAACACTGCTAACCATGATGCCTTAATGATCATGGTCACGAGGAAGTCTACTTAAGTGGATAAATAGCACAGCCTTCTTTGGCTATATCAGTATTATTTTTCAGACAGAACGGGTAATATTTAATGAACACTGCTGCATTTTCTGCACAATTTAGTATTAGCGTAGATCATTAAGAACCCTTAGAATTAACGTATCCACATTAACTTTGAAGTACAATGCTGACATCCTTGTCACTATCGATTAGTCATTGTCCTTCTGTTTCGAAGGTAGTGGGTTAGATCCTGGTTAAATAACTAATTTCGTGTTTAATGATTAGTGTAAGACAGAAATCGAAACCAAAACGTAGTCCCCAAAATTCATGAACTAATGATTTTGATTTTCCTGGAACCACATATCTGACCCTGACGGCAATATTCCTTCTATACCTTTTAGAAACAAAGTTCTACAACCCTGATAACTTGGGGTTTTCAGTGGGTTAACTGCTGATAAATTATCAAATTATTTTTGAACAACGTAAAAAATCGCTTACTGACTAGTAATTTATCTTGTGATGACCGGCTGACAATTCCAAAGTATTACACTACTTAATAGATAACACTAAAAGTTAAGGCTTCTTATCATTCTGTTGTGCTATTTACTGTCTATTCTATATTCACAGGTCACTTAAGTGTACTCGAATTGCTATACACGTTCAACTGTTCCTCTCATTTGCGGCGAACAACCTCATGTGGATAGTGTGGTATCATCACGTCGTGGGTAACGTCAACGAACTGAAAGAGAATGGGGTAAGTACAGTCCCGAAAGAACTATTTGAAAACTCACAAGCCTTGACAGAATATAATGTACACTGACTTAACAAATGTCATGGGATAGTCACCTAATAGCGTGTGGGGCCTCCTCTGGCCCTGCGAACTGCAATAAGTCGCCGTGAAAGTGAGTCGACAAGTCCCTGGTAGTCCTCTGGACGCAGCTGACACCAAATCGTTTGCAGAGCGTCCGCCAATGCTGGTCTGTTCATGGGTGCAGGATCCATGGCACGGAGCCTGCGTCAGAGGACATCCCAGATATGCTCGACAGGGTTCATATCGGGGCTCCTGGGTGGCCATGGCTGTCGTTGGACTTCCGCTGCATGTTCCTGGAACCATTCCCGGGCGACGTGGGAGCGATGTGGCGGCGCGTTATCACCATGAAACACTGCAGAACTGTCTGGGCGCTGGAAGGCCAAAAATGGGTGGAGATGATCTCCGATCAGCTCAACATACCGCGTACCATTCAAAGTATGTTCCAGAACAACTAGGGGGCCCATTCCATACCAGAAAAATGCACCAAAGACCATAATAGAGACACCAGCGCCCTGGACCACACCTTCGAGGCAGGCGGGATCCATCGCTTCATGTGGTCTGCGCCATACACGGTGCCTCTCATCGGCATGGTGCAGTTGAAATCGTGATTCGTCTGAACATATCACGTTACGCCATTGTTCCAGTGTCCATCCCGGGTGACTGGCGACAAATGCGCGTCGTTGTGCCCTATGACGTTGGGTTAACAGTGTCACCCGTGTGCGGTGCCGGCTCCCATACCCCATACAACCTATGTTCCTATGGATTGTCCACTGGGAGACGTGTCTAACACGGCCTGTGTTGAATTGAGCCGTGATTTGTTGCTCGATTGCCCGTCTGCCACTACTGACAATCCGGCTCAGATGTCGCCGGTCACGGTCATCGAGGGTGGCTGGACGCCCGGTCGTTCATCTGTTGTGGACGGTGACACCCGCATTCAGCCATTGACGATACACCCTGCACACGGTTGATCATGTGAAGCCGAATTCCCGCACCACTTCCGAAATCGCACTTCCCATCCGTCGGGCACCGACCACCATACCCCGTTCGAACGGTGTCAGCTCATGACGACGTTCCATGTTACACCTGTCACATGCACAGCCACTGCTCACAAGGTCTCCTATACAACTGCCGCTGGCACAGGGGGCGTGTGGTGCGCAGACAACACACCTGCGCATCAGTGTTCCGCAATCCCATGGCATTTGCTCAGTCAGTGTATGTATCCCTGTAGAAAATCAAGTATTCTCACATTCTAATACGAGGGGTGTTCAATATATAATGCAGCACATGTTATTTCTCGGCCAATTTTGGTTTCAAACAGTTGGAATTTTGTCTTGTACATCTCTGATTTTCCCGCTTTGTTAGAGTTTCAGTAATTTCCGATAGGTGTCAGCGCTATAACTAGCTTTCATAATGGCGTCTGTAACGGAGGTGCGTACCAAGCAGAGAGCAGTTATTTTCTTTTGGCGGTCCGGCTCCATGGCTAAATGGTAAAGGTCTATTCACACATATCCGTGACGTGTCAATGCCGTGACGTATCAGTAAATATTTGTTTCATTGTATTTGTACTGTAATATTCACTTACCTCAGACAAACTGCTAACCGTTCTCTCGGTATTATCGCCTTTCTCCAGCGGGTGTCTTGTTGTTTTAAATGAACTTCCAGTTTACTCAGCAATATGTTAAAACAATTTTCAGACATTCTGAAATATTCAAAACATTTAGTTTGATCGTCAATTAGTTCCTTATAGGTTAGCGAATTAGCCATCACGTTTTTATTCTGCCATGCCTCATGTACCCACTTCCCTTTTTTAAATTGATGCTGTTCCTCTTCACTTGAATTATAGCAATAGCTACCAATTCAACATCCATAAACTTTGACATCTCGGCAGAACTGAAACTGAAACAATACTGATAGGTGTAGGTAGCCATCACTGAGACGTCACGTATGTCACGGAATTGATACGTAACGGCACTGACACGTCACGGATATGTGTGAATAGACCTTAGCGTGCTGCCATTTGGCTACAGAGGTCCCGGATTCGATTCCCGGCAGGTTCGGAAATTTTAACCATCATTGATTAATTCCTCTGGCAGGGGGGCTGGGTGTAGCCTATTTGTTGTCTTAATCATCATTTCATCCTCATCACAATGCGCAGGTCGCCTACGGGTGTCAAATCAAAAGACCTGCAACTGGCGAGCCGCACACGTCCTCGGACACTCCCGGCACTAAAAGCCCTACACCATTTCATTTCATTTCTTTTGGCGGAAAACCAGGGCATCACAGATATTCATAGGTGCTTGCAGAATGTCTACCGAGACCTGGCAGTGCACAAAAGCACAGTGAGCCTTCTCCACGACAACGCAAGACCTCACACATATCTGTGCACCCGACAGGAGTTCACAAAAGTTTAGTGGACTGTTCTTCCTCATCCGCCGCACTTTCTGACTTCCATCTATTAGGCCCGGTGAGGAATGCATTCCGCGGGAAGCACTACATGGATGATGGGGAAGTTATCGACGTAGCATGACATTGGCTCTGACTTCGACCAGTCGAGTGGTCAATGCACATACTGTACAGGCCCTCATATTATGGTGGCGTAAGGCCGTAGCATTGAACGCAGATTATCTTGAAAAATAGGGTATTGTAGCAAAAGGATGTGGGAATAACTTGCTGCATTTGAATTCTCAATAAAACCAACCTGCTTTTAGAGAAAAAAGTGTTTCTTTATATATTGAACTCCCTTCGTAGATTCTGTATCAGTGCATTTTGTAAAACAGCCTAGTAAGTTGGAACTCGTTCGATTTCCTTTAAAGTACAAGCAACAGTGACGTGATCTAATAACTTGAAAGGAACATAAACGTCTGTGGTTGCAGAGTAGGCTTCAACCTACAATTGACTCCGTTGGTCCGTGGTCCGACAGCTCTGCACTCCGACCGACCACTCGAGCAGGGGGCGGGTGGCCACGACTCTGCCATGGCTCAACACCTCTGCATTCGGGAGACGGAGAGGGGCTTGTACCCACTGTTGGCTGTCCTGAGAATGGTTTTCCGTCGGTTTTCATTCTCCTGCATTAAGACGAATGCCTAGTATAGGCGACAGCCGCCAAACTCGTCATCTTCTCCACACATCTCTATCAACACCACAAATCTCCTGACCTGAGAGTCGGCGTCACCGTCTAAGAGGTCCACTGCCCCCTTCAGGGGAGGAATAGAACCAATTAGTAGTAGTGGAAAATGAACTCTGCAAGGATATCATAAAAAAAATACAGTCTGATCTTCAAATAAGTATGGCCGAAAATTAAAATACTTCAGATTAAATAACATTTAAATAACCACAAGCCCGGTACAATGTGGTGCGTTTCACCGCGGACTCAGATTGAATGTGGTACAAAGTACGCCTCCGGAAATTTTATAACATAAAATTCGTATTAAAATCAAAATAAGTAACGAACTACATAAAAGGTTTCTGTGTTACAATCAATAACTGTTACCGATTCCGCACTAAATAGAACTTCAAGGGATGATTGATTAATATTTCGAAAACTGTGTGTCTATCTATTCACAGAAATAACGGGAAGTGAACAATTGGCCAGGCGTTTGTGTATACAGGGGAAAGCTAAGATGACATTCCCCCATCCCCCTCAACAACTTACGTCCTGCACCTGTGCTTACAAAACAAGTGTCCATGTTGATTTTCAGCTTTCTTTCAGAGAATCTCCTAGTTAAGTTTTGAGTTCGCTGCAGGTGCTGTGATGTCACCAAAACGTGTATTCTGCCAACGATAAATTAAACATACTTGATCCTTTGAAGAATGGAATATCGAATGTATGTACTTTAGTTACCGCCTCTATCATAAAGTTGTGTACTCTTTTAGCGTACTGCAAAAATAAACGTACATGTATTTTTCTCTCTTTAAAATTATACAAAATTCATTAATATATGGGAAGAAATTTGGTAATATTGTACGATAATTCTTATTATCATCATCATCATCATCTGTTTGCCCTCCAGGGTCGGCTTTTCCCTCGGACACAGCGAGGGATTCCACCTCTACCGCCTCAAGGGCAGTGTCCTGGGGGCTTCAGACTCTTGGTCGGGGATACAACTGGGGAGTATGACCAGTACCTCGCCCAGGCGGCCTCACCTGCTATGCTGAACAGGGGCCTTGTGGAGGGATGGGAAGATTGGAAGGGATAGGCAAGGAAGAGGGAAGGAAGCGGCCGTGGCCTTATGTTAGGTACCATCCCGGCATTCGCCTGGAGGAGAAGTGGGAAACCACGGAAAACCACTTCCAGGATGGCTGAGGTGAGAATCGAACCCACCTCTACTCAGTTGACCTCCCGAGGCTGAGTGGACCCCGTTCCAGCCCTCATACCACTTTTCAAATTTCGTGGCAGAGCCGGGAATCGAACCCGGGCCTCCGGGGGTGGCAGCTAATCACGCTAACCACTACACCACAGAGGCGGACATTCTTATTATCAATGTGTATTTATTATTATGTTTGTGTGGTCGTTCGTATTATAGAAGTTTTCACTTATACGAGGTGGTCTCGGTCCACATTGCCTCGAATAATTGGGGTTCTAGTGAATGAACTAACAGTCTGAAAAAGAGCAAATATAAAAGATTCAATTGGCAGCAAGTTTGAAATTTTGAAATCACCTGTTACTCTTCTTCTACTTAATCTGTTTACCCTCCAGGGTCGGTTTTTCCCTCGGACTCAGCGATGAATCCCATCTCTACCGCCTCAAGGGCAATGTCCTGGAGATTCAGACTCTGGGTCGGGGGATACAACTGGGGAGGATGACCAGTACCTCGCCCAGGCGGCCTCACCTGCTATGATCAATAGGGGCCTTGCGGGGATATGGGAAGATGGGAAGGGATAGACAAGGAAGAGGGAAGGAAGCGGCCGTGGCCTTAAGTTAGGTACCATCACGGCATTTGCCTGGAGGAGAAGTGGGAAACCACGGAAAACCACTTCCAGGATGGCTGAGGTGAGAATCGAACCCACCTCTACTCAGTTGACCTCCCGAGGCTGAGTGGACTCCGTTCCAGTCCTCGTACCACTTTTCAAATTTCGTGGCAGAGCTGGGAATCGAATCCGGGCCTCCGAGGGTGGCAGCTAATCACACTAATCACTACACCACAGAGGCGGACACCTGTTATTAATAAGACAAATTAAATACAATGGAAAAGGAAAAGAAAAGCAATGGGGAACATTGTTATATTCATTCCAATTTATCACTCACCCAGTGACGATCATAAAAGTATTACCTATATTCTAGAACAAATCGAACGATAATTCTTCATTTTCCAGTGGGCGTGCCAAGCTCTCCACGTCATACTCCAGTACCTCATGGTGGCCAACTACATGTGGATGTTTTGCGAAGGATTACATCTTCATCTCGCTCTCGTAGTTGTGTTCGTCAAGGACGAGATCGTCATGCGCTGGTTCTACTTCGTCGGATGGGGCTTCCCCGGAATCATTACAGCCGCCTACACTATCGCCAGAACAAGAAAAGTGGAATACACCAAACAGTAAGTGCAACTTTTGGAATCTATCGAGTGAAACACTTCAAAGATAAACATTTCTGTACGTTGAGTCACGAGTCCCTCAGGGAATGATAATTTAACCTGTCAATTTAATACAGAACTTTGGAGATAGAACATATAGAAAAATGTCCCGTTTGGCATCGTAGTTATTAGAGAACGTGAAAAGAAAGTCCCCACATATTCGTCACTTTAGATGGAGGATTCACTCGGAAGGAATCTTTTTTTTTCTATTGGCTTTACGTCGCACCGACACACATAGGTCTTATGGCGACGATGGGACAGGAAACGGCTAGGAGTGGGAAGGAAGCGGCCGTGGCCTTAATTAAGGTACAGCCCCAGCATTTGCCTCGTGTGAAAATGGGAAACCACGGAAAACCATCTTCAGGGCTGCCGACAGTGGGGTTCGAACCCACTATCTCCCGATTACTGGATACTGGCCGAACTTAAGCGACTGCAGCTATCGAGCTCGGTTTGGAAGGAATCAAATGGATTTTACGTTCCTATCACTGGTAATATTAGGCTTGGGCCGTTTTAGTTAGTGTATTAAGGGCTTACCCGTTCGGTCATTGGAGATAGCGGTAGGAGTGAAAGGCGTCCTCAGCGATGTTGATAACATTGTTCTTATCAGACCTTGAGAATATAAATATCCCCTTTGTTACTTTACCTGCACCGAACTCGATAGCTGCAGTCGCTTAAGTGCGGCCAGTATCCAGTATTCGGGAGATAGTAGGTTCGAACCCCACTATCGGCAGCCCTGAAAATGGTTTTCCGTGGTTTCCCATTTTCACATCAGGCAAATGCTGGGGCTGTACCTTAATTAAGGCCACGGCCGCTTCCTTCCCACTCTTAGCCCTTTCCTGCCCCAGCGTCGCAATAAGACCTATCTGTGTGTCGGTGCGACGTAAAGCAACTAGCAAAAAAAAATAATAATAATAATAATAACACTTTACCTGCACTTAATCATAGCACCACTACTTTCATGAATATATTCCGGCATGCCTCATAATGAGGGGCTGCCTGGCCGAGGGGGCAAAGGCGTTTCGGTTCGCCCGGAAGTACGTGGGTTCGAATCCCCGTCAGGAAGTCGTAAAATTTAAGAAACGAGATTTCCACTTCCGGAGGTGCACATGGCCCTGAGGTTCACTCAGCCTACATCAAAAATGAGTACCAGGTTGATTTCTGGGGGCAAAGGCGGCCGGGCGTAGAGCTAACCACTCTACCCTGCATTAAGTGCCGAGGTTACGTATAGTGGAATCCGTTACCTTCCACCCCTCCAAGGCATTCATGGCCTGTACGGAGATGACTTTGCTTTGCTTTTATTTTCATAAATGCGATCCCATACATTTTAAGATTGCAGTTGCAAACGTCCCAGTAGTGTCGCCTAAGTAAAATTACCGTACATGATCAAAATACCTTAACACCGAGAAAGTGGCTGTGGGGTTCGGGTCACGTAGCTGCCAGCTTGCATTCAGGAGATAGTGGATTGGAACCCCACTGTCAACAGCCCTCAAGATGGGATTCCCGTTGTTTCCAATTTTCACACCAGGCAAATGCTGGGGCTGTACCTTAATTGAGACGATGGCTGCTTCCTTCAACTCCTAGCTCTTTCTCATCCCATCGTCGTCGTAAAACCTAGCTGTGTCGGCGCGTCGTAAAAACAAATTGTAAAAATAATTTTAAAAAACATAACGGACTTTCAAACATGTATGAAAATTATACGTCTGAGCACTGTGTATACAGGGCATGATAGCTGAGTGACACCGTCATTAGTTTTTCATCGAAGTACCGAGCGAGCTGGCCGTGCGGTTAGGATCGCGCAGCTGTGAGCTCGAATCTGGGAAATAGCGGATTCGAACCCCACTGTCGGCAGCCCTGAAGATGGTTTTCCGTGGTTTCCCATTTTCACACCAGGCAAATGCTGGGGCTGTACCTTGTTTAAGGCCACGGCCGCTTCCTTCCCATTCCTAGGCCTTTCCTGTCCCATCGTCGCCATAAGACCTATTTGTGTCGGTGCGACGTAAAACAAATAGCAAAATCATCGAAGTGACCAAAGCTCGAATACCGGCCAATGCAGTGGAGTTCTTGAAATAAATTTAATGACCTCGTAATTCGTATTCCACCTCTCGTTATGATTACGATATCAACAGTCACGCAAAACTAAAAGCTTACTTGCTCTTGTACTAAGTATGAATTTTGAGACCTCAGCCACAAGGCTGGTTGGATCTCCTTTGGTTCCATAGCAGTTTCCGTACAAACCCAGATGTCACTGAAAGTATGCACTATGTAGCTCCCTAAGAGACTGTATGCATAAGGAATGGTGTTCTAGCATCGCTCATACCTTACTAATGTCCATGCTGTCATAGTGAAAGATCAGATAGGAATAGATCGATGAAAGTAAAACAAAAACGAATAACCCAGTCCAGAAGACATAATACACTGCAAATACCGTATATAACAAAATAATCTGTTCTTTGCGAAGATAACGTACTGGAGCCACTAAAATAAACACACAGTTCAAAAAAATTAGGGGAATATGTTTTTGAACGTATGCCATGCTACACAAAACAATACCTCACACCCAGGTATATTGCCAACTAAATCCTCCACGAGCATTTATCACAGCTTGGCACCTATGTGACATGCTCCGTATAAGTCGACGGAGGTCACGTTGCGGTATCAGGTCCCATTCTGCAATGAGAGCCTGTTCGAGGTCTTGGAGAGTCCGTGGTGGAACAGGACGCTCACGAACACTTCTGTCAAGCCTATCCCACACATGCTCGATCTCATTCAGTTCGGGACTCACTGCTGGCTATTCCATCTCTTGAATGTACAGTTCTCGCAAGGCAGCTCTGATGATGTGCGCTACATGAGCCCTGGCATTGTCGTGCATGGGTACGAAATCCGGGCCAACACCGTATACAGCAACCAACACATGCTGAAGCAGTATCTGCTCGATGTACTCCACAGCGATAAGATACCATGGACAATGACAAGATTCGTACGGCCATCAATACTGATGCCACCCCACACCATCATAGAACCTTTTTCGAATCGGTCGCCTTCCTGGACAACTTTGGCATGTACTGCTCACCACGGCGTCTCCATACACGTTGACGTCCAACACGCTGTGTCAGGGGAAATCTGAACTTGTCTGTGAACAACACAGGTCTCCATTTGCGAAGTTGACAGTTGACGTGGGTACGGGCAAACAGAAGGCGAGCTGCGCGATATTATGCGTTAAACGGGGTATTCGAACAGAACGTCTGGGTCGTAAGGACACTTCTCTTAACCTATTCCTAACTATCTGGTCAGACACCGTGACTCCAGTGATCCTGCTGAGGTCTTGTTGCAATTCTCTGGCAGTTGTTGAACGACGCCGCAACGCACAGATGGTCAGATATCGGTCATCCTGTGGGGTTGTCATGCGTCCACGACCTTGCCCAACATTCCTTGTGAACTGGCCTGTCTCACCGTAGCGATTCCATAGGCGTTTAATAACTGACGGAGACAAATTGAGATCCTCAGCAACACGACGAAACGTCTATCCTTCCTGGATCAAAGTGACGGCCCTTGCGACGTGAACCTCGTTAGGATGTCTCATGGGATGTGCTGGTTGACGTACAACGTGCTCAAATGACCGCAGTAGTCTGTGTACCTCACTTTGTTTTGAGGGATCACCTGTCAGTTTAATGCATGGCTACGCCTACAGATGGAGTATAACTTCGATTTGACATACCCTGAGTCTCAAGGTATGCTGTACGACCATTCGAACCCCATCTACCAAATACCAGACGTTACAAAATATGTTCCCCTAATTTCTTGAACGGTGTGTACTTAAGACTCCAAATGATACAATGTATATAACTGTCTGTCTGTCTGTCTGTCTGTCTGTCTGTCTGTCTGTCTGTCTGTCTGTCTGTCCCTTATAGAAATCCATACCGTTCCAGCAGTCTTAACAACTTTTGTAAACCTATCTTTTAGGCCTTTTGGCATATTAATATAGACTAACATAAGCGAAATATCGAATTTGTAGGACATAGATGAGACAAAGCCCATTTTAAGCCTCATGACGTAACGAACGAAATTCGGTAAATCCCTATGCGACCGAAAACCATGTTATGGAGATATTGGCATTCGCTACCCCCATTCTAGGAAATAGATGAAGAAATTACCAGCCGTAACAATAGCAACGTCTGACCGAGATTACGGATGAATGTGTGTATGTTCCAGCATAGTTTCCAACCAAACTTTGTGCACATATGACTTATTAATACGTGTCTGAAAAGACGACTGTGGGGGCAAGACACCCCTAGAAACTCTAACGGAGGGAACGAAATGTAAAATATATCCGACAAGGACCGATATTAGTTCCGAATACACAGTTTTCGGTGTCGCCCAGATGAACTGTGACATTCTGGGTCCCGTTTAAGTCATAGTTCAGACACAGTCGGAATAGAGATTGAAAAGCGATGAAAAGAAATGTCCAGTATGACCGATATTATGGAATAATGTGTGTATGTTTCAGTATGCCGCTTAACCGAACTCAGTAGGCCTACATATTGCACCCGTCATGCCGGGCTCAGCTCGGCCGGTGAGCGAAGATCTCCAGGGTGTAGATCGTTCGCTTATCGGCTGTGCGAAAATTTTAAAGTGCAGGGATAGATGATGAACTAGTGGCAAATGAGAGAAAGCTAAATAGGTTTTACACATTTATTATAACTACTGCTCTTCATAAACTTCACCATAATTTACAAAATCTAGGTATTTTGTTTATATGATTTGTCTTCTTTTATGTCGAAATCACATAGACACTTCATCGAAAAACGGAACAGCAAATGGCTGAATCTGCAAATGTAATATTTATATTTTTAGTGGAAAATTAATTAAATAATTAATAATAATTGATTTGAGATGATCTCTCCCATTGACAATTTAATAACTTGAAAATAAACTTCCTTCCTTCATAGATTTGATTTTAAAAAAGTTTGAAAATGATCATTTTCATTCCTCTTTGAAAATTAAATAAAAATTTTTCTCTCATAAAATTATGGTTAAATCGTCTTCCTTGACCTTTAAATTAATTAATAAACTCAACTTTATAATTATTTAGTAGTTGCTTCTCACATAATAGCTTGGAACTTGACATTATGTCGATCTATGTTTATCCATTAATTTAAATAATTAATTAATTAACGCTTACAATTTTTGATTTTGTGAGTTCAATCCACTGACATGGCCTATACTTATTTATGTGTATTCGTTAAATAAGATCCCATTCTTCCTTAAAAACGAATAAAATTCACTAAAGGTTTAAATTCATTCAAATGGTGAACCACTAAAGTTGGCGTAAATTAGGCTAAAATTCCACGAAATAACGAAGAGCATCATCACAAATATGGATTGGAAACTTACATTAAGCAAAATACAGTCAAATCACACACACTACACTCACACAAAGATACACGGAAATATTATATACATATTTACACGAACTATTGACTATTGACTATTAATTTTCATGTTTAGACAAAGTTAGGAAAATTATTCTCATGATGACACTATCGTGGTGACCTCCTCTCATCAACTGGAAATGTGACAGAGCAATGATTGTCACTTTATTAAAGAACATAGTTATACGACGATGTTCAGAGAAAATTTACGAACACAAAATCATCCAAAAATCATCGATAAAATCGCTTAAACATAGGCCAGAATTAACATTCCGCACACGCGGTTCATGAGCTACGATATTTATTTTTACTCCTCCACTATAATTGTGATTCTCGATTAATCTGCACTCACAACGAAGAAATTACATCAAGTAACATATTTTATTCTTAAATTGACTCACAAATGGATGCACAGCTCGACTGCTGAATTCAATAATATCCATCTACCAGTCAACTAATCATCACAACACAGCAAATATATAAAAAATTGTATCGGTCAGATACTGCCATTTCCCAGGCCTAAATTACTATAAATGAGCGCACATCAACCATATTCAATAATAACTAATATTATGCTCATGACCTTAGGTGTTCTTTTACGCGATAATTTAGTTAAATTATTTTTATTATTATTATTATTATTATTATTATCCCTGGCCGCGCAAGATCATACGTGCGGAAGCTACTGCACAATAATATTTCAGATGACTCTATTGCACACAAAATTCAACCGTACGTCGCATAATTGAAGAATGAACTCTGACATAATAGAATCTACGAAATTACTGTCCCATTTGATCTCATTTTAAGTCTAAAAATATTCAAATAGTCTTAGTTTAACGTTGAGGTCGTTTTACATTTATTTCTCCTGCCACAATGAACTCGGGACAGTTGAAACACTTCTCGAAGACATCCACTCAAACAAACTAATAGGTTCAAATACTCACACATCCTCAATCTACCATCACCAAGAAAGAAGAGATGGAAAAATTCTAACTAATAGAAAGTTTCTAAACAAATAAGTAGAGGCTATGTCATTACAATTACATTACAAAAGGAAAGAAAGAATACCAAAGTTTAAATATTACTTGGTGGTGACTGTCGGTTGTAGAACTCGGGCTGATGACCTAGTGCATTATCACATTACGCACAATCGATCCTGGTCACGCCCGCCTGGACTGCCTCACATTTTACTCGTGCATTGGAGACATGCTGGCGCGCTGGAAATCACACCATTCACCAAGAAAGAAGACTGGCATCCTGACTTGAACTCGAACCGGTGATCTCTTCTGTGGAATTTCTTGTGAAGCTGAAACTGAAAATCACGTCTGAGACAAGGTCCAAAACTCACACCGATGTTTGATAAGATGGGAAAGAAACTTAACTTTTAAAATCTGTTGAATTATAGGTGGAATCCGTAAATATCTGAACTGCAGTTGCAACAAGTTGTAGTCTCTGAATGACGAAGTTCCCTCAGCAAGCGAAGTGCGTCTTCTTCCGTCCGTAGTTGAAGCTAGAGTAATTCTCCACACGACGTGTTCAGAGGTAGAAATTTCTGAGTAAATTTTCCTTAGGAAAATCCATTATTCACTGTCTTAAGACAGGGGTACGTCTTTTCCTCATAAGCGATTGGTTAATTTATTAACTTCGCACCAAATTAATCGCTTGATTGGCTGCCATAGTCAGACGTCATGCACCTTCACTATTATCGATCGAGCACTTGACACACATTCTGCCTGGTCACGTGGCATTCACGGCTGATTTGAAGGTTATTTGGCTAGCTGTATCTGCACTCTCCCCTCGTTTGCCCTTGAGTGGAATTCCCTGACACCTGGCGTATCTCGCTCAGCCGACTCGATGCGATAAAACTCCCTTCCTGGTTCACGAAATAATATTTCAACACACAGTAGAAATAAAATATTTTCCAATAAATGATTTTTACCAATTTTGAAGGGGACATTTTCTCCCTTGGTTGGTTAATGATTTAGTCGGAAGATGAAATCATTAATGCTGGAAATAGACCCTTAACACGTTCCCTGAAAAATTTGAGTGGTAAACATGTGTCACACTTCTAAGCCATATTTTCAGCTCTTGTTCCGGCACGTAGCCCCCTGTTGTCCGCTTCTAGTGTTGCGCCCAGTAGTCGAAGTTGATTCGTTATCTTGCTTTATTGTTAATACAAGGGCTAGAATTCAGATTATCTCCCGTTAGTTCAGGGATTGTTTTTTTTTAATAGCGCCCTGACTCTGTTCTTCCCTTTCAGGACGTTCCCTTTCTTCCTTTTCTTTGGCTCTCTGGTATTCTAGGCTCTCGGCGCCGACCATGTCCGGATTGACGTCTTGGTCGTGGATAGCACGGTGCGATTTGCGTCGTTCTTGGTTGGATTGTTGGAGCTCGCGGAGATATTTTTCACGCTCTTCTTGCCTCCAGTTCCTCTTCCGGTTTTCGAGTCTGCGGTCGTTGGGTTCTCTTCTCCAGCGATCTCTATTATTTTCATACGGCCTTTTTCGATTGTTCCGCCGGTAGTAATTCCATTCTCTTTCGTTCCTATAGCCTGGTCTTGGAGAACGATCCCTAGACGGTCTTTCTTCATTTTCGCGATTCCGGTTTCTCCCTTGGCTGGTAAGGTTCCTGTCGTCTGGTCGATTGACAGTTGCATGGAACACCTGTTTCTCTGGGTTTGTACTTCGCCTAGATGGCTCCCTGGATGTCATAACTAACTGTCTGAGAATAGCCTCTGCTTGAATTGCCGTCTGAACGTTCGAGGCTATCATAATTCTTTGGATATCCGCAGGCAGCTGTCTTACAATGACTTTTATTAATTCAGTTCCTGTAGGTGGTGCGTCAAGCTCACGCAATTTGCGTAATTGACTTGAAAAAAATTCTGAGAAGCGCGTGGGTGTGGACTGAGCATATTTCTTAGCGTACAGTTCTGTCTTAAGCTGGTCCTGAATATCTGAGTTCCAGTATTTCTCTAAAAAGGCCCTTTTAAAACCTTCAAAATCGTCAAACGAGTATCGGAAGGCTGTAAACCACGTCAACACTGAGTTTTCCAGGTATCTCTCGGTTACTCGTAGCTGACGTTCCACAGGAATTTTATTGTCTCGGAAGAACTCCTGCAATTCTTTAATAAAACTCTTGGGGGTTATTCCTTTTACATTATTAAATTTCTTTGGGTAATCCTCATGTAATCGTATTATATTCACGATTTGGGTTTGACCAGAAGTGTTCAGTTGACTCGTTTCCCCTCTAACAGGCTCTAAAAATGGGTTGGTGGTGTTTACGGGAACGTTTAGAATTACTCTTTCATCGGTCTTGGGAGTTGAGAATTGAGCTTCCCCGGACACACGTTTCTCCAGTTGTCCCTGCCGCTCTAACAGAGAATTAGCTACAATGTTATTACTCTCTCCTTGTAACTTGAGTAGCTTTAGTTCCTTGGTAAGCTCCTGTATTTCTCCCTGTAATTCCTGTTTGTAGACTTCCGAACTGCCTCTAACTTCACTTATTTCCTTGTCCATCGTTTTAAGACTCTGCTGGGTCTCTTCGATCGTCTCATAGAAGTATTCGAGTCGCTCCGAATTAGTGACTTGGGCTACCTTAATCTCGGCTATTACGCCCTTCTCCACCTGTTTTACCGTTTCATAGATTTCGGTGAACTTCCTGCTCCATGCGGTTTTAGTTGCAGACAAGTCCGCGGCATTGTCACTAATTTTCTCTTCAATGGTCCTAAAATTTCCCTTTACTTCGTCCTTGTATTGGTCTAGTCCATGCAGTATTCCTGTCTGTACTTTGGCTAGCCTTTCGCTAAACTCATTTGACATCGCTGACATGGAGCTATCGATTCCGGCCTGGATTTCCCCTTTCAGGTTAGAAAATTTTTGCTTAACGGACACCAACTCGCTTTGGACCGACGCTAATTTTCCGTTAAATGATTTAACGTCCATGTGCAGTTTCCCTAAGTTTTCATCCGTCCTAGCTTGAATTTCCTCTAGGGCACCCTTAGGATCTTGTTTGAGTTTGTCCTGTCCTGCATTCACATTCTCACTAATCTCACGCTTTAACAATTTATTGTTTTCACCTAACTCACGTTTTAACTCCTGTTTCAGTAAGTTATTGTTTTCATTTAATTCCTGTTTCAATAAATCACTATTTTCATTTAGCTCAACTTTTAGCTCCTGTTTCAATAAATCACTATTTTCATTTAGCTCAACTTTTAGCTCCTGTTTCAATAAGTTACTGTTTTCGTTTAATTCCTGTTTCAAACTGTCTTTCAAGTCCGCAGTCACTACCTCTAGGAGCCTACGAAGATCCTCCATAGTAACAGTACCCATTCTAATTTGAGACAACTAGCAGTTCATACATTGGACGGACCAGGTTCGATGGTCTAATACCCGAGTTCCGATCGACAGTCACGTGTGGATTGAATTCACAGTCATAAAAGAAGATTATTATCGCATAAAGTAATATCTTATAATTTAAGTCCAAACTATGCGGAAATCTGCCGCAAAAGATAAATTTTGAAAATATCATCCAGATTTTGTATATAATATAGCACCAAGGCCATTCCTAACCTTTAACATGAGCGTAGTTCGCCACAAAAATTTGGGCTAATAAATGTCACAAAATAAACCTGAAATTTTTAATTTGCCACTGCATCTTGTTTGCATCCAAATTCTGGACTACAAGATCGAGTTCTTTTATTGGTACAGCCAATAAATCGGGCCTTAACACGTTGGCCGCCAAATCTATACCTGCACCCGTCATGCCGGGCTCAGCTCGGCCGGTGAGCGAAGATCTCCAGGGTGTAGATCGTTCGCTTATCGGCTGTGCGAAAATTTTAAAGTGCAGGGATAGATGATGAACTAGTGGCAAATGAGAGAAAGCTAAATAGGTTTTACACATTTATTATAACTACTGCTCTTCATAAACTTCACAATAATTTACAAAATCTAGGTATTTTGTTTATATGATTTGTCTTCTTTTATGTCGAAATCACATAGACACTTCATCGAAAAACGGAACAGCAAATGGCTGAATCTGCAAATATAATATTTATATTTTTAGTGGAAAATTAATTAAATAATTAATAATAATTGATTTGAAATGATCTCTCCCATTGAAAATTTAATAACTTGAAAATAAACTTCCTTCCTTCATAGATTTGATTTTAAACAAGTTTGAAAATGATCATTTTCATTCCTCTTTGAAAATTAAATAAAAATTTTTCTCTCATAAAATTATGGTTAAATCGTCTTCCTTGACCTTTAAATTAATTAATAAACTCAACTTTATAATTATTTAGTAGTTGCTTCTCACATAATAGCTTGGAACTTGACATTATGTCGATCTATGTTTATCCATTAATTTAAATAATTAATTAATTAACGCTTACAATTTTTGATTTTGTGAGTTCAATCCACTGACATGGCCTATACTTATTTATGTATATTCGTTAAATAAGATCCTATTCTTCCTTAAAAACGAATAAAATTCACTAAAGGTTTAAATTCATTCAAATGGTGAACCACTAAAGTTGGCGTAAATAGGCCAAAATTCCACGAAATAACGAAGAGCATCATCACAAATATGGATTGGAAACTTACATTAAGCAAAATACAGTCAAATCACACACACTACACTCACACAAAGATACACGGAAATATTATATACATATTTACACGAACGCTAGCCCTTGACTATTAATTTTCATGTTTAGACAAAGTTAGGAAAATTATTCTCATGATGACACTATCGTGGTGACCTCCTCTCATCAACTGGAAATGTGACAGAGCAATGATTGTCACTTTATTAAAGAACATAGTTATACGACGATGTTCAGAGAAAATTTACGAACACAAAATCATCCAAAAATCATCGATAAAATCGCTTAAACATAGGCCAGAATTAACATTCCGCGCACGCGGTTCATGAGCTACGATATTTATTTTTACTCCTCCACTATAATTGTGATTCTCGATTAATCTGCACTCACAACGAAGAAATTACATCAAGTAACATATTTTATTCTTAAATTGACTCACAAATGAATGCACAGCTCGACTGCTGAATTCAATAATATCCATCTACCAGTCAACTAATCATCACAACACAGCAAATATATAAAAAATTGTATCGGTCAGATACTGCCATTTCCCAGGCCTAAATTACTATAAATGAGCGCACATCAACCATATTCAATAATAACTAATATTATGCTCATGACCTTAGGTGTTCTTTTACGCGATAATTTAGTTAAATTATTTTTATTATTATTATTATTATTATTATTATTATTATCCCTGGCCGCGCAAGATCATACGTGCGGAAGCTACTGCACAATAATATTTCAGATGACTCTATTGCACACAAAATTCAACCATACGTCGCATAATTGAAGAATGAACTCTGACATAATAGAATCTACGAAATTACTGTCCCATTTGATCTCATTTTAAGTCTAAAAATATTCAAATAGTCTTAGTTTAACGTTGAGGTCGTTTTACATTTATTTCTCCTGCCACAATGAACTCGGGACAGTTGAAACACTTCTCGAAGACATCCACTCAAACAAACTAATAGGTTCAAATACTCACACATCCTCAATCTACCATCACCAAGAAAGAAGAGATGGAAAAATTCTAACTAATAGAAAGTTTCTAAACAAATAAGTAGAGGCTATGTCATTACAATTACATTACAAAAGGAAAGAAAGAATACCAAAGTTTAAATATTACTTGGTGGTGACTGTCGGTTGTAGAACTCGGGCTGATGACCTAGTGCATTATCACATTACGCACCATCGATCCTGGTCACGCCCGCCTGGACTGCCTCACATTTTACTCGTGCATTGGAGACATGCTGGCGCGCTGGAAATCACACCATTCACCAAGAAAGAAGACTGGCATCCTGACTTGAACTCGAACCGGTGATCTCTTCTGTGGAATTTCTTGTGAAGCTGACACTGAAAATCACGTCTGAGACAAGGTCCAAAACTCACACCGATGTTTGATAAGATGGGAAAGAAACTTAACTTTTAAAATCTGTTGAATCATAGGTGGAATCCGTAAATATCTGAACTGCAGTTGCAACAAGTTGTAGTCTCTGAATGACGAAGTTCCCTCAGCAAGCGAAGTGCGTCTTCTTCCGTCCGTAGTTGAAGCTAGAGTAATTCTCCACACGACGTGTTCAGAGGTAGAAATTTCTGAGTAAATTTTCCTTAGGAAAATCCATTATTCACTGTCTTAAGACAGGGGTACGTCTTTTCCTCATAAGCGATTGGTTAATTTATTAACTTCGCACCAAATTAATCACTTGATTGGCTGCCATAGTCAGACGTCATGCACCTTCACTATTATCGATCGAGCACTTGACACACATTCTGCCTGGTCACGTGGCATTCACGGCTGATTTGAAGGTTATTTGGCTAGCTGTATCTGCGCTCTCCCCTCGTTTGCCCTTGAGTGGAATTCCCTGACACCTGGCGTATCTCGCTCAGCCGACTCGATGTGATAAAACTCCCTTCCTGGTTCACGAAATAATATTTCAACACACAGTAGAAATAAAATATTTTCCAATAAATGATTTTTACCAATTTTGAAGGGGACATTTTCTCCCTTGGTTGGTTAATGATTTAGTCGGAAGATGAAATCATTAATGCTGGAAATAGACCCTTAACATGTTCCCTGAAAAATTTGAGTGGTAAACATGTGTCACACTTCTAAGCCATATTTTCAGCTCTTGTTCCGGCACGTAGCCTCCTGTTGTCCGCTTCTAGTGTTGCGCCCAGTAGTCGAAGTTGATTCATTATCTTGCTTTATTGTTAATACAAGGGCTAGAATTCAGATTATCTCCCGTTAGTTCAGGGATTGTTTTTTTTTAATAGCGCCCTGACTCTGTTCTTCCCTTTCAGGACGTTCCCTTTCTTCCTTTTCTTTGGCTCTCTGGTATTCTAGGCTCTCGGCGCCGACCATGTCCGGATTGACGTCTTGGTCGTGGATAGCACGGTGCGATTTGCGTCGTTCTTGGTTGGATTGTTGGAGCTCGCGGAGATATTTTTCACGCTCTTCTTGCCTCCAGTTCCTCTTCCGGTTTTCGAGTCTGCGGTCGTTGGGTTCTCTTCTCCAGCGATCTCTATTATTTTCATACGGCCTTTTTCGATTGTTCCGCCGGTAGTAATTCCATTCTCTTTCGTTCCTATAGCCTGGTCTTGGAGAACGATCCCTAGACGGTCTTTCTTCATTTTCGCGATTCCGGTTTCTCCCTTGGCTGGTAAGGTTCCTGTCGTCTGGTCGATTGACAGTTGCATGGAACACCTGTTTCTCTGGGTTTGTACTTCGCCTAGATGGCTCCCTGGATGTCATAACTAACTGTCTGAGAATAGCCTCTGCTTGAATTGCCGTCTGAACGTTCGAGGCTATCATAATTCTTTGGATATCCGCAGGCAGCTGTCTTACAATGACTTTTATTAATTCAGTTCCTGTAGGTGGTGCGTCAAGCTCACGCAATTTGCGTAATTGACTTGAAAAAAATTCTGAGAAGCGCGTGGGTGTGGACTGAGCATATTTCTTAGCGTACAGTTCTGTCTTAAGCTGGTCCTGAATATCTGAGTTCCAGTATTTCTCTAAAAATGCCCTTTTAAAACCTTCAAAATCGTCAAACGAGTATCGGAAGGCTGTAAACCACGTCAACACTGAGTTTTCCAGGTATCTCTCGGTTACTCGTAGCTGACGTTCCACAGGAATTTTATTGTCTCGGAAGAACTCCTGCAATTCTTTAATAAAACTCTTGGGGGTTATTCCTTTTACATTATTAAATTTCTTTGGGTAATCCTCATGTAATCGTATTATATTCACGATTTGGGTTTGACCAGAAGTGTTCAGTTGACTCGTTTCCCCTCTAACAGGCTCTAAAAATGGGTTGGTGGTGTTTACGGGAACGTTTAGAATTACTCTTTCATCGGTCTTGGGAGTTGAGAATTGAGCTTCCCCGGACACACGTTTCTCCAGTTGTCCCTGCCGCTCTAACAGAGAATTAGCTACAATGTTATTACTCTCTCCTTGTAACTTGAGTAGCTTTAGTTCCTTGGTAAGCTCCTGTATTTCTCCCTGTAATTCCTGTTTGTAGACTTCCGAACTGCCTCTAACTTCACTTATTTCCTTGTCCATCGTTTTAAGACTCTGCTGGGTCTCCTCGATCGTCTCATAGAAGTATTCGAGTCGCTCCGAATTAGTGACTTGGGCTACCTTAATCTCGGCTATTACGCCCTTCTCCACCTGTTTTACCGTTTCATAGATTTCGGTGAACTTCCTGCTCCATGCGGTTTTAGTTGCAGACAAGTCCGCGGCATTGTCACTAATTTTCTCTTCAATGGTCCTAAAATTTCCCTTTACTTCGTCCTTGTATTGGTCTAGTCCATGCAGTATTCCTGTCTGTACTTTGGCTAGCCTTTCGCTAAACTCATTTGACATCGCTGACATGGAGCTATCGATTCCGGCCTGGATTTCCCCTTTCAGGTTAGAAAATTTTTGCTTAACGGACACCAACTCGCTTTGGACCGACGCTAATTTTCCGTTAAATGATTTAACGTCCATGTGCAGTTTCCCTAAGTTTTCATCCGTCCTAGCTTGAATTTCCTCTAGGGCACCCTTAGGATCTTGTTTGAGTTTGTCCTGTCCTGCATTCACATTCTCACTAATCTCACGCTTTAACAATTTATTGTTTTCACCTAACTCACGTTTTAACTCCTGTTTCAGTAAGTTATTGTTTTCATTTAATTCCTGTTTCAATAAATCACTATTTTCATTTAGCTCAACTTTTAGCTCCTGTTTCAATAAATCACTATTTTCATTTAGCTCAACTTTTAGCTCCTGTTTCAATAAGTTACTGTTTTCGTTTAATTCCTGTTTCAAACTGTCTTTCAAGTCCGCAGTCACTACCTCTAGGAGCCTACGAAGATCCTCCATAGTAACAGTACCCATTCTAATTTGAGACAACTAGCAGTTCATACATTGGACGGACCAGGTTCGATGGTCTAATACCCGAGTTCCGATCGACAGTCACGTGTGGATTGAATTCACAGTCATAAAAGAAGATTATTATCGCATAAAGTAATATCTTATAATTTAAGTCCAAACTATGCGGAAATCTGCCGCAAAAGATAAATTTTGAAAATATCATCCAGATTTTGTATATAATATAGCACCAAGGCCATTCCTAACCTTTAACATGAGCGTAGTTCGCCACAAAAATTTGGGCTAATAAATGTCACAAAATAAACCTGAAATTTTTAATTTGCCACTGCATCTTGTTTGCATCCAAATTCTGGACTACAAGATCGAGTTCTTTTATTGGTACAGCCAATAAATCGGGCCTTAACACGTTGGCCGCCAAATCTATACCTGCACCCGTCATGCCGGGCTCAGCTCGGCCGGTGAGCGAAGATCTCCAGGGTGTAGATCGTTCGCTTATCGGCTGTGCGAAAATTTTAAAGTGCAGGGATAGATGATGAACTAGTGGCAAATGAGAGAAAGCTAAATAGATTTTACACATTTATTATAACTACTGCTCTTCATAAACTTCACAATAATTTACAAAATCTAGGTATTTTGTTTATATGATTTGTCTTCTTTTATGTCGAAATCACATAGACACTTCATCGAAAAACGGAACAGCAAATGGCTGAATCTGCAAATATAATATTTATATTTTTAGTGGAAAATTAATTAAATAATTAATAATAATTGATTTGAAATGATCTCTCCCATTGAAAATTTAATAACTTGAAAATAAACTTCCTTCCTTCATAGATTTGATTTTAAACAAGTTTGAAAATGATCATTTTCATTCCTCTTTGAAAATTAAATAAAAATTTTTCTCTCATAAAATTATGGTTAAATCGTCTTCCTTGACCTTTAAATTAATTAATAAACTCAACTTTATAACTATTTAGTAGTTGCTTCTCACATAATAGCTTGGAACTTGACATTATGTCGATCTATGTTTATCCATTAATTTAAATAATTAATTAATTAACGCTTACAATTTTTGATTTTGTGAGTTCAATCCACTGACATGGCCTATACTTATTTATGTGTATTCGTTAAATAAGATCCTATTCTTCCTTAAAAACGAATAAAATTCACTAAAGGTTTAAATTCATTCAAATGGTGAACCACTAAAGTTGGCGTAAATTAGGCTAAAATTCCACGAAATAACGAAGAGCATCATCACAAATATGGATTGGAAACTTACATTAAGCAAAATACAGTCAAATCACACACACTACACTCACACAAAGATACACGGAAATATTATATACATATTTACACGAACGCTAGCCCTTGACTATTAATTTTCATGTTTAGACAAAGTTAGGAAAATTATTCTCATGATGACACTATCGTGGTGACCTCCTCTCATCAACTGGAAATGTGACAGAGCAATGATTGTCACTTTATTAAAGAACATAGTTATACGACGATGTTCAGAGAAAATTTACGAACACAAAATCATCCAAAAATCATCGATAAAATCGCTTAAACATAGGCCAGAATTAACATTCCGCGCACGTGGTTCATGAGCTACGATATTTATTTTTACTCCTCCACTATAATTGTGATTCTCGATTAATCTGCACTCACAACGAAGAAATTACATCAAGTAACATATTTTATTCTTAAATTGACTCACAAATGGATGCACAGCTCGACTGCTGAATTCAATAATATCCATCTACCAGTCAACTAATCATCACAACACAGCAAATATATAAAAAATTGTATCGGTCAGATACTGCCATTTTCCAGGCCTAAATTACTATAAATGAACGCACATCAACCATATTCAATAATAACTAATATTATGCTCATGACCTTAGGTGTTCTTTTACGCGATAATTTAGTTAAATTATTTTTATTATTATTATTATTATTATTATTATCCCTGGCCGCGCAAGATCATACGTGCGGAAGCTACTGCACAATAATATTTCAGATGACTCTATTGCACACAAAATTCAACCATACGTCGCATAATTGAAGAATGAACTCTGACATAATAGAATCTACGAAATTACTGTCCCATTTGATCTCATTTTAAGTCTAAAAATATTCAAATAGTCTTAGTTTAACGTTGAGGTCGTTTTACATTTATTTCTCCTGCCACAATGAACTCGGGACAGTTGAAACACTTCTCGAAGACATCCACTCAAACAAACTAATAGGTTCAAATACTCACACATCCTCAATCTACCATCACCAAGAAAGAAGAGATGGAAAAATTCTAACTAATAGAAAGTTTCTAAACAAATAAGTAGAGGCTATGTCATTACAATTACATTACAAAAGGAAAGAAAGAATACCAAAGTTTAAATATTACTTGGTGGTGACTGTCGGTTGTAGAACTCGGGCTGATGACCTAGTGCATTATCACATTACGAACCATCGATCCTGGTCACGCCCGCCTGGACTGCCTCACATTTTACTCGTGCATTGGAGACATGCTGGCGCGCTGGAAATCACACCATTCACCAAGAAAGAAGACTGGCATCCTGACTTGAACTCGAACCGGTGATCTCTTCTGTGGAATTTCTTGTGAAGCTGAAACTGAAAATCACGTCTGAGACAAGGTCCAAAACTCACACCGATGTTTGATAAGATGGGAAAGAAACTTAACTTTTAAAATCTGTTGAATTATAGGTGGAATCCGTAAATATCTGAACTGCAGTTGCAACAAGTTGTAGTCTCTGAATGACGAAGTTCCCTCAGCAAGCGAAGTGCGTCTTCTTCCGTCCGTAGTTGAAGCTAGAGTAATTCTCCACACGACGTGTTCAGAGGTAGAAATTTCTGAGTAAATTTTCCTTAGGAAAATCCATTATTCACTGTCTTAAGACAGGGGTACGTCTTTTCCTCATAAGCGATTGGTTAATTTATTAACTTCGCACCAAATTAATCGCTTGATTGGCTGCCATAGTCAGACGTCATGCACCTTCACTATTATCGATCGAGCACTTGACACACATTCTGCCTGGTCACGTGGCATTCACGGCTGATTTGAAGGTTATTTGGCTAGCTGTATCTGCGCTCTCCCCTCGTTTGCCCTTGAGTGGAATTCCCTGACACCTGGCGTATCTCGCTCAGCCGACTCGATGTGATAAAACTCCCTTCCTGGTTCACGAAATAATATTTCAACACACAGTAGAAATAAAATATTTTCCAATAAATGATTTTTACCAATTTTGAAGGGGACAATATATGACTCCCACTAGCATCCTTTGGGGGGGAGGGGGTGAGGAGGAGCTGACATTAAAAATAATCGAAAACGACCAATATTAGTTTCGAATCCGTAGTATTCTGGGTTACTGAGGTGAACTGTGGCACTCTGAATGCCGTTTAAACCCGTTTAAACCCAATGGCGATTGAGAAGAGTTGAAAAATCATGCCCAAAATGGCCGATATTATGGATGTATGTGTATATGTTCCAGCATAGCTCTCAACTAAACTTGGTACACTAATTACTTACTGAATGGAAGAAAATACTGTGGGAGTAAGGCACCACTAACAGGCATAGGGGCGTGGGGTGGAAACGGGGTGAAATATAAAAATAGTAGGATACGATGCACATTATTGTAGAATCCATAATGTTTGGGGTCGCTGAGATGAATAGTGACATTTCGGATGCCATTTAAATCCAATTTCAAACACCGTAGGCATGGGGGGGATGGGTTGGGTAGGGTTGAAAAAATGTCCAAAATCACTGATATTATGCATGGATGTATGTACGTTCTACCATAGCTCTAAAGCAAACGTGGTACACATATGACTCACTCCTGGAAAAAAATTGAGTGATAAGACATCCTTAGCAACCCCAGGGGCGGGGATGGCATGTAAAAATAATCGCAAATGATCGATATTAGTGCTGAATCCATAGTTTTTGGGTTCGCTGAGATGCATTGCAATACTCTGGATGCCGTGTAAGTCCAAGTTTAGCTTCCATAGGCATGGGAGTTCAGAAGGGATGAAAAACGAAATGTGAAAATTGACCGAGAGGGGTGTTTATTCCATAGTTTTCTGGGTCCGTAGGCTGATTGCTGACAGTCCCAGTGACAGTTGGAATCGTGTGCTTTATATCTACAGCACGACGCGTAAACACATATACAGTAGGTACAGTTGTAACTTACTTTTATCATTCTTTTTGAAAGGGTCAGCCACTTCCCAGACAGTCTGGGGTGCGACAAGGAAATATTTTAGCGTGAAACTAAATAATCTCAAATTATAACTTTAAATTGTACACATAATAATATTTCTAAATCTAAAAAAGAGTTCGCAAAATATTAATCGAAGTAACGTTACAGAAATCTACAAAACTTCACTTCTAACAGGCAATACAAATCCTAAATGGTAGCATTCAAAAAAGTACCCGAGCAATTCCGGGCACTACAACTAGTAGAATATATCATACAAATGCAGAATGACAGAAAATATCTAAACTACGTTGTCAAAAAATTATTTTGAAATGAAAGTGCACATTTTCATACAAAGAGATTCCTGACAGTATAAAACTATCATCTTGATCACTATTTTCTGTGCGCTTTAGATATGGCTAAACATTTAGGCAAAGATTGTTCCTAGTGTCAGAGGCATTTTGAGTCGCCTTTCAGAGTAGTTCACTCATCTTGGACAAGCTCAAAGTCAAATTAGTTGTATTGACAACTGTTAAGTATAATACCAATATAAATGCCCCGTTATTGGACATTATACATTTTTCGGCTAAATCATGCCTGGTTGCCATTTACTCATTCGGGACAAATATTTCAGGTTCCCTATGGGAATCAACATCTATATCAACAGTTAAGTGCCCGAAGTATTAGAATTGTAGCATGAATTCCAGAAAGTTGAAATTTAGTTTATTTATTTATTTATTTATTTATTTATTTATTTATTTATTTATTTATTTATTTATTTATTTATTTATTTATTTATTTATTTATTTATTTATTTATTTTATTTATTTATTTATGTCAGTGATGTCTAAATGCATAGTATAACTGTCACTGAGTATCAAAAGAATACTTTCTGTTATTTCGTGCAGGTGCTGGATGAATGAAAGCGTGACCCAGTGGATCCTAATTGCCCCAGTTCTTCTCTCCCTGGTTGCCAGTCTGGTGTTCCTAGTGAACGTTGTTCGAGTTTTATTGACCAAACTCCACAGCAACTCAGCGAATCCTGCACCAGTGGGCATGCGCAAAGCTGTTCGTGCTACCTTGATTCTGGTACCCCTCTTCGGACTGCAACATATACTACTACCCTTCAGACCTGAGCCCAATCAGCCCGGAGAACGCTTCTACCAGCTTTTCTCTGCTGTCGTCATCTCACTCCAGGTACAGTACATGGGACTAGAACAACACAAGAATCTGTAATAGGGTTGTAAGATCCTAAGGACATGAAAAGCAAATGATCAGATTTTCAGCAGAGGGAAAATAAGATCATGTTAGATAAAATTAAAATGACGATTTTTAATTTTTTAGACATGACAGCGTTTTATATTATGTTGTATTAAACAAAATAAAATATCTAAATTCTTGACATTCACAGAAATGCAAGCAAATTTTTGGAAATATTTTAACCATTTTAAGGAAGATATTAAGGTTGCAAAGCTTAAAACTCATTAAATAAACGAGTACATGGGAATAACGTTTATTGATTAAGCTGAAATATTTCCCAGAAATGTGCATAGTGGATCAAACTAAACGTACGCAAATTTAGTAATAAGTAGACCACTACACATGGTCTACGCCTTATAACATATAAGTTAAGCAAAAATACTGTTTCTTCTTTCAAATTTCTTTGACGCAAAAGTTTCTTCAAATTCTTCCGTTTATCTTCCAGTTCCACAACTGAAATTGATTTTTAGATCACATCACAACTTGTGCCACACTCATACATGCAATAAAATACAATGCTACTACAATAATCTAATGAAATACTGCATGACTAATGCTGGTCGTTTTCTTTTCTGTATAATAGATAGCACATTACTAGACGTAGCTGTACTTGTAGATCGTATCATTACAGATATTAAATAACATACTTTTCCTTTGCCAAAGGAGATAGGATATATTTTTCTCTATTATTCATTACCGTTTGCAAAATAAGCACAAAACCTAGGCCAATTTTAAACTAGCCACAGCTGTCCACTAAATACATGAGAAATATAGTAAGGACTATAGAGGAAGTTTAAGTCGATTTTATCATATGAATTATTAAGAAATAATATTGTTTATAAGTAGCCCCCGTGGCTCAGACGGCAGCACGTCGGCCTCTCACCGCTGGATACCGTGGTTCAAATCCAATGTGAGATTTGTGCTGGACAAAGCGGAGGCGGGACAGGTTTTTCTCCGGGTACTCCGGTTTCCCTGTCATCTTTCATTCCAGCAAAACTCTCCATTATCATTTCATAGCATTCATCACTCATTAATAAATCACCTTGGGAGTGGCGACCCCACTGTAATAACAGCCTATATATGTTTCATTCATTACATCCCTGACCCGGTCAATGACTGGAAAACAGATTGTAGGTTTTTTCATTGTTTATTAGCCATAATTTTCAGTATTGGCCAATTAAAGTTAAACATAATAACTTGAACGTTGAAGTTGGCCAAGGCGAGATGTAGTTTCAAAGCAATTTTATCACATGTTGTATTTACACAAAAATAATCTGAGCAGACCAATTTTCTCTATGCATTTTTTCCCCCGAATGACTTGGTTTCGTTTTATTTTAAAGTTAAAAACTTCATTATTGTTCCGTATTGAATAGAGAAATAAGATGTACAATATTATAGGTTAGGATCCACCTTTCAATACTCCGTAATAAGATGGTAAAAAGTAGTTACAACCTGTTTAATGGGACCGGTTTCAACACATTTTAAGTGTCATCATCAGCCAATTTGCGAAGATCTTAAAACAACTAGCACATTGAATACAGGCAAAAAATTAACATTGTATCATAACGTAGCAATTCAGTAAATGTTCAAAACACAATAATCACAGTCAAGAGAGTAAACAGAACATCACTATCTTGCGCCGAAAACAAATATAGCTGAAGTTCATAAGCAGGTCAAATATTCGCTTATGTAAAGTCGTTGCTAGGCAGGTCTTGTAGGCATTTGTTTCTCCGGCCGAAGAGCAAAAGGTGACGTGAATGAAGTCCTAGGAAAACAGTGTAGGATTTAATTTCGTCAAATATCAAAGTGGATATATAGGTTTTATAAAATAATTTAAAACGTTAAAAAAGAATAAAGCCAAATAAAAAATATATTTAAAAAATAGGAAGAAATAATGAAAGAAATACGAGGTTCAACTCGAAACAACTTGCCGTAGTAATTGATAAAGAAATGATAAATAGAGAAAGGGGGGGCGTTAATTAGAGGGTGGTGATGGTGGTGGTGGTGGTGGTGGTGGTTATTGTTATTAGAGGAAATACAATTGGGCAACAATCCTTAATATAATACTAATTCGAAGAAAAAAAAAGAAAAAGAACCGACACTTCGAAAAATGAAGATATCGGTTAAAGGAAGACAAGGGCCACGAAGGGCGTGAAAATGAAAGACTCCCTAGCCCTCGCAAACCTAATAGCATCGGGGTCGGAAAAGAACAAGAATTGACCAAGGGAGGTCGGACAGGATAGATGAAAGTGAGGAGCCTGGCACAAGTAAGTGGAAGCAATGCCAGGACTCAGCTAAGGGCCCCGTGGTCGCCAACCCACGCTCTGAAGTTCAGAGCCCCTGGGGGATGGAGGATGGGAAGGAAAGAAAAAATGGAAGGGATCCGATACTTCGAAAAATGAAGATATCAGCCAAAGGAAGACAAGGGCCACGAAGGGCGTGAAAATGAAAGACTCCCTAGCCCTCGGAAAACTAATAGCGTCGGGGTCGGAAAGGAACAAGAGTTGACCAAGGGAGGTCGGACAGGATAGATGAAAGTGAGGAGCCTGGCACAAGTAAGTGGAAGCAATGCCAGGACTCAGCTAAGGACCCCCGTGGTCGCCAACCCACGTTCCGAAGTTCAGAACCTCTGGGGGATGGAGGGTGGGAAGGAAAGAAAAATGGAAGGGATCCGATACTTCGAAAAAATGAAGATATCAGCCAAAAGAAGACAAGGGCCACGAAGGGCGTGAAAATGAAAAACTCCCTAGCCCTCGGAAACCTAAAAGCATCGGGGTCGGAAAGGAACAAGAGTTGACCAAGGGAGGTCGGACAGGATAGATGAAAGTGAGGAGCCTGGCATAAGTAAGTGGAAGCAATGCCAGGACTCGGCTAAGGGCCCCGTGGTCGCCAACCCACGCTCCGAAGTTCAGAGCCCCTTGGGTGAGAAGGGGGAGAACTGAGGAGGATCAAGGGGGGTGTTGCGGAAGGGGGAAGTGGCATGAGAGGGTATTGTGTAAATTGTGAAAGATTGATTCCTTATTTGTTGACTTCAGGTTATTTAAAAAGGAGATGAGAAAATCGAAAAGGGGATTGGGTTTCTCAGAAATATCATTCAGATTAAGATTTGGATTGAAAAACTGGTCAAGGTGTATAAAACAGTTTTCGGTGATGTCTAGGAGAGGGCCTTTATTTAGAGTGCTGAGAATTTCAATATCCTGGTTTATTGTAGTGAAAGCATGTTTTGTGTCATGTATGTGTTGTCCCACTGCCGAAAATCTGTTGTGCTTTATTGCATTAACGTGTTCAAAGTACCTAATTTTGAAGTTGCGACCAGTTTGACCTATGTAAGAAGAATTACAGTTGTGGCACTTAAAACGGTATACGCCTGATTTAGAAAAGACACTTGTTCTATTTAAGGAGTGGGAATTATGTAATAACTAGCGAATGTACCCGTGCTTCGCTACGGTATTCTACATTGTATTCGAATATCGAAGTAAATAGTGTACATGCAGTAAATAAGATAGTTTTAAAATTGCATGTCTCTTAGCGTTATCCGAGAAAGAGCATGGGGAGGTCCCCGTACGTTTCCAATGTAAAGTGTTTGTTACGGATTTGTGATATAACGGCAGGCTCACTTGCCTACTGGCATTCACAATCAGGTTGGGAAGTTTACATTATAATTGCAGGCCCCATTGCCTACTATGCGGACAGAATCGATTTGGGGAGTTTTCGTTAAAATGGCAGCCCCCCTTTCCTACCTCCAGACAGATTACAGTTTTTATTATAATGGCAGGCAATTACCCTACTATCACTCGAAATTGAGTTGTGCAGTTATCATTATAATGACAGGCCCCTTTTCCTACTGCCAGCCAGCGTACTGCCAGTCACACCAAGTTGGTGAGTTTCCATCAAAATAGCAGGCCACTATGCCTAATGCCAGTCACATTTTAGATGAGTACATTTCTTTATAATGGCGGGCACCCTTGCCTACTGCCAAACACAATCGGGTAGGGGAGTTTTAAACAAAACTGCATGCTCACTTACCTTCTGCAAGTCAAATCGAGAAGGGAACTATTCATTACAATTGTAGGCCTTCCTTACTAATGACAGTTACACAGGAGTTGGAGAAGGAACCCTTTCCTACTGCCAGTCAAAGTCGGTGTGGGGAGTACTGATTACAATAGCAGACCGACCCTTTCTCGATCGCTAAATCGACATCAGTGAATATATATAGATCGACATACGAAAGTATATGCGTGTTTACAATATTGAAGACCTTCATTTACAGATTAACTGCTACTAAACGTACGTCATATCGACAAAGGATTATACCATAAGACACGCCGGATTTAGTGGCCTAAATGGCTGGTCCAATGATATGTCATCTATTCTTGGGTCAGATTTAGAAACGTGGAACAGGGTAAAGGTTTTGTAAGATCATCTCACATTACATTACTTTTCGGATAATAATGTGACAGCTACATACGTAGCATTTGGCTCACATATGGCTACTGAGTGGGCCAATTTTCGTGAAGAGTTTGATGATTCTGTATTTCATATAAGTAATTGAAAGTATGAATAATGCATGTGAAAATTCCAAATTGACTTAACATCGATTAATAGAGAAAAATCAAACGTAAAAGGAATACAGATACGGCATAAAGTCATAAGACCAAGGTTGTAGATCATTCCAAATTGAACGGAGATTGTGCAATCCGTTACGTGATAGGAATTTCCGAAGGTCTGCACCATCATTAAAATTGCCTGCATATTTCGATATTCTTCGGGGATAAAAAATGAAAAATTTAATGATATAGGATTTTTCATTCGTTACAGGCTAAAACGTATAATTTTGTCAAATTTCAATTATCTTCTTATTCTTCTGGCAGATTATGCCACAATGTGGATTTTGGGCGAGGCGGGTAAAAATTAGGACTTTCAGGAAATCAAAAATTATGGAGATTGTTATTATTACCCCTTAAACGGAAAGCTGTACGAAAATTTCGCCAAAATAGTCAGTGTAGAGGTACACAGTCGTTACGATTTGATTTATATAGATAAGGAATCTGCTCCATGTAAAACACCTTTTGGGCTATGTCCGCTGGACTTAACCTGCAAAAGTGACCATTCATGATATCTCCCTTATTAATCCTCCTGACGAAAAAATGCACATGAAAAAAAAAGGTTTAGAGGTGGAATTCCATCAGGTTTGGTCGATTTCCAGTCAGGTTGGTCTTGTTCTGTATATATTGTGGAAGAGTAAAATCACCATTTCGGTTCCTTATAAACCGCCAGTCCATTCCGGAACATGAAATGTTATTTACGTTTAAAACCTACCTTTGGACAGGTGGATGCTAAATATAAATTTTGTTTCGAATGTCTTCAGTAGTTTTCAAGTTGTAAGGAATACGCTTTACACGCACCCGCTCGTGAGTTAAGTCCGATGGGACTTGTACAGAAAAACGGTCCTTTAATGATATCTCCCTTATTGATCCTCGTATCGAAATGATGCACATGAGAAAAAAAGGTTTAGACATTAATTTCTACCAAGGTAGGTAGACTTCCATAAACTTTTGTTGTGTATATTTTTTGGAAGTGCAAAATCACTGTTTCGGTTTCGTATAAACCCCCAGTTAGTTCAGGGATTTAGAAACAATATTTGCCCTGCAACCTATCAAGGACAGGTGTATTCTAAATACGAATCTTGGTGGAAATGCATCCAGTAGTTTCTAGCATTCACGTACATACGGCGTAATTAAGGAAGAAAATAATACAGTTAAGAATGTTGAAACTAATAGAAAATGGATTATAACTGAGGACAGCCGGATAACGACAAATAAATAAATGCCGTGAGTTATGGATATAATAAAGCGCTAACAGAGGAGAAATTTAGGTTCAGTGATTCTTAGGTAAACAAATATGAAGATGACTAATGGTGTTATTACTTAATCTATTCGAGGGCGGTTATAACCTCCAACGATATTCCGCCAATATCCCGCAGATGAGCCGATTGATGCCTCTCTTGCCATCTACCCAAGGAACAACCACGAATTTAAAAGCATGATGAGGAAAATGGCAATACGTTACTTCCCTACTGGCATGCAGTCAGAGACGTTTCCATGGTAACCTGTAGGTTCGTTGTCGGTCTGTCGGTCACTAAATGCAGAGCATGATACCAGCAGAAAATTGTAAATTTCTCCGTCATGTGAAGAGTAAGGTAAATTATGAACATAACGAAAGTTGTTTATAATGAAGAGACGTTTCACGTACGGTAAACGAAGTTTACAGAAAATCAATAGTATAAGAGAAAATAGAGGAAAACCACTGTGGTTTTCCTATAAACACCCCGTATATTCAAAGATTTTAAAACTATATGCATATCTGAACCTTTCCTGGGATGAGTATACTCTAAATATGAAGTTTGGCTGAGATCTATCCAGCCGTTTCGACGTGATGGTGGGAAAACCACTCTGGTTTTCCTATAAACCCCCCGTCTATTCAAGGATTTTAAAATGATATGCATATCTAAACCTTCCCCGGGATTAGTATACTCTAAATACAATGTTTGGTTGAGATCCATCCAGCCGTTTCGACGTGATGGTGGAAAAACCATTCTGATTTTCCTATAAACCCCCCATATATTCAAATATTTTAAAATGATATGCATATGGAAAACTTCCCCGCGATGAGTATCCTCTAAATATGAAGTTTGGTTGAGATCTATCCAGCCGTTTCGACGTGATGGTGGGAAAACCACTCTGGTTTTCCTATAAACCCCCCGTCTATTCAAGGATCTTAAAATGATATGCATATCTAAACCTTCCCCGGGATTAGTATACTCTAAATACAATGTTTGGTTGAGATCCATCCAGCCGTTTCGACGTGATGGTGGAAAAACCATTCTGATTTTCCTATAAACCCCCCATATATTCAAATATTTTAAAATGATATGCATATGGAAAACTTCCCCGCGATGAGTATCCTCTAAATATGAAGTTTGGTTGAGATCTATCCAGCCGTTTCGACGTGATGGTGGAAAAACCATTCTGGTTTTCCTATAAACCCCCTGTCTATTCAAGGATTTTAAAATGATATGCATATCAAAACCTTCTCCGGGATGAGTATACCCTAAATATGAAGTTTGGTTGAGATCTATCCAGCCGTTTCGACGTGATGGTGGAACAGACAAACAGACAGACAAACAGAAACAATTTTATTTATATAGATTTCTACACTCGTTCTTCACCCCCTTTCCATCCCCGCCCAAAGGAGTCCTATGAGTGCCTTACACAACAGTATATTTTTTTCCCAGATATTAAGTCTTATTTGTACCTATTTTGGTTGACAGCTATGCCCAAACGTACATGCATAATCTCACTGCTCTAGAATCCTGGAGCTGACGTTGCCATGGTTACGGCAGTTCATTTCTTTATCCGATTCCTAGAGCAGGGGTAGTGTGGTGCCAATATCTCCGTAACGGTTGGTTGTAGGGCCTTAAAACATGGTTTTCGGGCCCGTAGGGCTTACCGAGTTTTGTTCTTTGCGTCAAGAGGATTAAATTGAGCTTTGTCTCGTCCTTATACGACAAATTCGATATTTTGCCTATAATAGTATAAGAGAAAATGGAGGAAAACCGTTTTTCCTATAAAATCCCCGTCTTTTCAAAGATTTTAAAATGATATGCATATCGAAACCTTCCCCGGGGTCAGTATACTCTAAATATGAAGTTTGGTTGAGATCTATCCAGCCGTTTCGACGTGATGGTGGAACAGACAAACAGACAGACAAACAGACAAACAGAAACAATTTTATATATATAGACTAGCGAATGTACCCGTGCTTCGCTACGGTATTCTACATTGTATTCGAATATCGAAGTAAATAGTGTACATGCAGTAAATAAGATAGTTTTAAAATTGCATGTCTCTTAGCGTTATCCGAGAAAGAGCATGGGGAGGTCCCCGTACGTTGTTTCCAATGTAAAGTGTTTGTTACCGATTTGTGATATAACGGCAGGCTCACTTGCCTACTGGCATTCACAATCAGGTTGGGAAGTTTACATTATAATTGCAGGCCCCATTGCCTACTATGCGGACAGAATCGATTTGGGGAGTTTTCGTTAAAATGGCAGCCCCCCTTTCCTACCTCCAGACAGATTACAGTTTTTATTATAATGGCAGGCAATTACCCTACTATCACTCGAAATTGAGTTGTGCAGTTATCATTATAATGACAGGCCCCTTTTCCTACTGCCAGCCAGCGTACTGCCAGTCACACCAAGTTGGTGAGTTTCCATCAAAATAGCAGGCCACTATGCCTAATGCCAGTCACATTTTAGATGAGTACATTTCTTTATAATGGCGGGCACCCTTGCCTACTGCCAAACACAATCGGGTAGGGGAGTTTTAAACAAAACTGCATGCTCACTTACCTTCTGCAAGTCAAATCGAGAAGGGAACTATTCATTACAATTGTAGGCCTTCCTTACTAATGACAGTTACACAGGAGTTGGAGAAGGAACCCTTTCCTACTGCCAGTCAAAGTCGGTGTGGGGAGTACTGATTACAATAGCAGACCGACCCTTTCTCGATCGCTAAATCGACATCAGTGAATATATATAGATCGACATACGAAAGTATATGCGTGTTTACAATATTGAAGACCTTCATTTACAGATTAACTGCTACTAAACGTACGTCATATCGACAAAGGATTATACCATAAGACACGCCGGATTTAGTGGCCTAAATGGCTGGTCCAATGATATGTCATCTATTCTTGGGTCAGATTTAGAAACGTGGAACAGGGTAAAGGTTTTGTAAGATCATCTCACATTACATTACTTTTCGGATAATAATGTGACAGCTACATACGTAGCATTTGGCTCACATATGGCTACTGAGTGGGCCAATTTTCGTGAAGAGTTTGATGATTCTGTATTTCATATAAGTAATTGAAAGTATGAATAATGCATGTGAAAATTCCAAATTGACTTAACATCGATTAATAGAGAAAAATCAAACGTAAAAGGGATACAGATACGGCATAAAGTCATAAGACCAAGGTTGTAGATCATTCCAAATTGAACGGAGATTGTGCAATCCGTTACGTGATAGGAATTTCCGAAGGTCTGCACCATCATTAAAATTGCCTGCATATTTCGATATTCTTCGGGGATAAAAAATGAAAAATTTAATGATATAGGATTTTTCATTCGTTACAGGCTAAAACGTATAATTTTGTCAAATTTCAATTATCTTCTTATTCTTCTGGCAGATTATGCCACAATGTGGATTTTGGGCGAGGCGGGTAAAAATTAGGACTTTCAGGAAATCAAAAATTATGGAGAATGTTATTATTACCCCTTAAACGGAAAGCTGTACGAAAATTTCGCCAAAATAGTCAGTGTAGAGGTACACAGTCGTTACGATTTGATTTATATAGATAAGGAATCTGCTACATGTAAAACACCTTTTGGGCTATGTCCGCTGGACTTAACCTGCAAAAGTGACCATTCATGATATCTCCCTTATTAATCCTCCTGACGAAAAAATGCACATGAAAAAAAAGGTTTAGAGGTGGAATTCCATCAGGTTTGGTCGATTTCCAGTCAGGTTGGTCTTGTTCTGTATATATTGTGGAAGAGTAAAATCACCATTTCGGTTCCTTATAAACCGCCAGTCCATTCCGGAACATGAAATGTTATTTACGTTTAAAACCTACCTTTGGACAGGTGGATGCTAAATATAAATTTTGTTTCGAATGTCTTCAGTAGTTTTCAAGTTGTAAGGAATACGCTTTACACGCACCCGCTCGTGAGTTAAGTCCGATGGGACTTGTACAGAAAAACGGTCCTTTAATGATATCTCCCTTATTGATCCTCGTATCGAAATGATGCACATGAGAAAAAAAGGTTTAGACATTAATTTCTACCAAGGTAGGTAGACTTCCATAAACTTTTGTTGTGTATATTTTTTGGAAGTGCAAAATCACTGTTTCGGTTTCGTATAAACCCCCAGTTAGTTCAGGGATTTAGAAACAATATTTGCCCTGAAACCTATCAAGGACAGGTGTATTCTAAATACGAATCTTGGTGGAAATGCATCCAGTAGTTTCTAGCATTCACGTACATACGGCGTAATTAAGGAAGAAAATAATACAGTTAAGATTGTTGAAACTAATAGAAAATGGATTATAACTGAGGACAGCCGGATAACGACAAATAAATAAATGCCGTGAGTTATGGATATAATAAAGCGCTAACAGAGGAGAAATTTAGGTTCAGTGATTCTTAGGTAAACAAATATGAAGATGACTAATGGTGTTATTACTTAATCTATTCGAGGGCGGTTATAACCTCCAACGATATTCCGCCAATATCCCGCAGATGAGCCGATTGATGCCTCTCTTGCCATCTACCCAAGGAACAACCACGAATTTAAAAGCATGATGAGGAAAATGGCAATACGTTACTTCCCTACTGGCATGCAGTCAGAGACGTTGCCATGGTAACCTGTAGGTTCGTTGTCGGTCTGTCGGTCACTAAATGCAGAGCATGATACCAGCAGAAAATTGTAAATTTCTCCGTCATGTGAAGAGTAAGGTAAATTATGAACATAACGAAAGTTGTTTATAATGAAGAGACGTTTCACGTACGGTAAACGAAGTTTACAGAAAATCAATAGTATAAGAGAAAATAGAGGAAAACCACTGTGGTTTTCCTATAAACACCCCGTCTATTCAAAGATTTTAAAATTATATGCATATCGGAACCTTTCCTGGGATGAGTATACTCTAAATATGAAGTTTGGCTGAGATCTATCCAGCCGTTTCGACGTGATGGTGGGAAAACCACTCTGGTTTTCCTATAAACCCCCCGTCTATTCAAGGATTTTAAAATGATATGCATATCTAAACCTTCCCCGGGATTAGTATACTCTAAATACAATGTTTGGTTGAGATCCATCCAGCCGTTTCGACGTGATGGTGGAAAAACCATTCTGATTTTCCTATAAACCCCCCATATATTCAAATATTTTAAAATGATATGCATATGGAAAACTTCCCCGCGATGAGTATCCTCTAAATATGAAGTTTGGTTGAGATCTATCCAGCCGTTTCGACGTGATGGTGGAAAAACCATTCTGGTTTTCCTATAAACCCCCTGTCTATTCAAGGATTTTAAAATGATATGCATATCAAAACCTTCTCCGGGATGAGTATACCCTAAATATGAAGTTTGGTTGAGATCTATCCAGCCGTTTCGACGTGATGGTGGAACAGACAAACAGACAGACAAACAGAAACAATTTTATTTATATAGATTTTTACACTCGTTCTTCACCCCCTTTCCATCCCCGCCCAAAGGAGTCCTATGAGTGCCTTACACAACAGTATATTTTTTTCCCAGATATTAAGTCTTATTTGTACCTATTTTGGTTGACAGCTATGCCCAAACGTACATGCATAATCTCACTGCTCTAGAATCCTGGAGCTGACGTTGCCATGGTTACGGCAGTTCATTTCTTTATCCGATTCCTAGAGCAGGGGTAGTGTGGTGCCAATATCTCCGTAACGGTTGGTTTTAGGGCCTTAAAACATGGTTTTCGGGCCCGTAGGGCTTACCGAGTTTTGTTCTTTGCGTCAAGAGGATTAAATTGAGCTTTGTCTCGTCCTTATACGACAAATTCGATATTTTGCCTATAATAGTATAAGAGAAAATGGAGGAAAACCGTTTTTCCTATAAAACCCCCGTCTTTTCAAAGATTTTAAAATGATATGCATATCGAAACCTTCCCCGGGGTCAGTATACTCTAAATATGAAGTTTGGTTGAGATCTATCCAGCCGTTTCGACGTGATGGTGGAACAGACAAACAGACAGACAAACAGACAAACAGAAACAATTTTATTTATATAGATGACGGATAAGCATGAGCACGTTGAAAAGTGCAGACTTCCACTTCGAGATTCATATCTCCTAAACGGTTCATGATATTAAGAAACGGTTTGCGCCATCAGACGCCTCATTTATTGCTCTACATGTTTGTTTCTAAACCATATCCTCGTAACTCCCATATTAAGGGGGTAAATTGAGTTCAAATTTTGAATAGGGTGAAATTAGGGTGCATTTTTAACATTTTACATTACTTTTTCTCTACTTATGTATAAGCTAGAATCATGCAATTTGATACACGTATGTCCCCTAATCGTGCCAATGTGCGCACCCAACGTGATGATCCTATCATTCTTATAAGTGTGTCAAACAATGAAATATACGTGTAAAAATCACCAAATTTACGAACAATCCAGAAATACGGCCAAATTTAACGTATAAGGGAGAGAGATACGACAAAATGTCACAGGACCAAAGTTGTAGATCACTCCGAATTGAAGGGACGTTGTGCCATCCTTTTTGTGATACGACTTACCGTTTAGCCACAAAATAGCTCAAAAGGAATGTCTGCACAGTCACTAAAATTTCCCCCATATTTCGATATCTTTGGGGTAAAAAGTGAAAAATTTGAACATCTTGGAATTTTCCCATCGGTTAGGGACCAAAAGCTATAATTTCACCAAATTTCAATTGTCTACCTCGTCTGGCAGGTTGTGCCGCCATCTTGATTTGGGGGGATGGGGGATAAAAATGAGGAAATTCCCGAAAATTTTTAAGACCACGAAACCTATAGGTTATCGTTTAAGATATACTATACGACTGTGTTCTTATGCTGAGCCCAAAATTTGAGCCCCCCTGGCGTGCCCCCTTCAGGGAATTTTGAGAATTTCCGACTTTTCTAGGGATCAGTTTCTCCCGTACCAAGTTTCAAATTTCTGAGATTTCTGGAAGTGCCTCATTAATTCACGTCTTTTTTCATTTTTAAATATTTATATATACATCGCTCTAGCCCGACTTGCTTTTGAGAGAGAGATACGACAAAATGTCACAGGACCAAAGTTGTAGATCACTCCGAATTGAAGGGACGTTGTGCCAACCGTTTTGTGATACGACTTACCGTTTAGCCACAAAATAGCTCAAAAGGAATGTCTGCACAGTCATTAAAATTTCCCCCATATTTCGATATCTTTGGGGTAAAAAGTGAAAAATTTGAACATCCTGGAATTTTCCCATCGGTTAGGGACCAAAAGCTATAATTTCACCAAATTTCAATTGTCTACCTCGTCTGGCAGGTTGTGCCGCCATCTTGATTTGGGGGATGGGGGATAAAAATGAGGAAATTCCCGAAAATTTTTAAGACCACGAAACCTATAGGTTATCGTTTAAGATATACTATACGACTGTGTTCTTATGCTGAGCCCAAAATTTGAGCCCCCCTGGCGTGCCCCCTTCAGGGAATTTTGAGAATTTCCGATTTTTCTAGGGATCCTGGGGTCATCAGTTTCTCCCGTACCAAGTTTCAAATTTCTGAGATTTCTGGAAGTGCCTCATTAATTCACGTCTTTTTTCATTTTTAAATATTTATATATACGTCGCTCTAGCCCGACTTGCTTTTATATATATAGATGACGGATAAGCATGAGCACCTTGAAAAGTGCAGACTTCCACTTCGAGATTCATATCTCCTAAATGGTTTATGATATTAAGAAACGGTTTGCGCCATCAGACGCCTCATGTTTTGCTCTACATATTTGTTTCTAAACCATATCCTCGTATCTCCCATATTAAGGTGGTAAATTGAGTTCAAATTTTGAAAAGGGTGAAATTTGGGTGCATTTTTAACATTTTACATTACTTTTTCCCTACTTATGTATAAGCTAGAATCATGAAATTTGCTACACATATGTCCCTTAATAGTGCCAATGTGCGCACCCAACGTGATGATCCTATCATTCTTATAAGTGTGTCAAACAATGAAATATACGTGTAAAAATCACCAAATTTACGAACAATCCAGAAATACGGCCAGATTTAACGTATAAGGGAGAGAGATTCGACAAAATGACACAGGACCAAAGTTGTAGATCACTCCGAATTGAAGGGACGTTGTGCCATCCGTTTTGTGATACGACTTACCGTTTAGCCACAAAATAGCTCAAAAGGAATGTCTGCACAGTCATTAAAATTTCCCCCATATTTCGATATCTTTGGGGTAAAAAGTGAAAAATTTGAACATCTTGGAATTTTCCCATCGGTTAGGGACCAAAAGCTATAATTTCACCAAATTTCAATTGTCTACCTCGTCTGGCAGGTTGTGCCGCCATCTTGATTTGGGGGGATGGGGGATAAAAATGAGGAAATTCCCGAAAATTTTTAAGACCACGAAACCTATAGGTTATCGTTTAAGATATACTATACGACTGTGTTCTTATGCTGAGCCCAAAATTTGAGCCCCCCTGGCGTGCCCCCTTCAGGGAATTTTGAGAATTTCCGATTTTTCTAGGGATCCTGGGGTCATCAGTTTCTCCCGTACCAAGTTTCAAATTTCTGAGATTTCTGGAAGTGCCTCATTAATTCACGTCTTTTTTCATTTTTAAATATTTATATATACGTCGCTCTAGCCCGACTTGCTTTTATATATATAGATGACGGATAAGCATGAGCACGTTGAAAAGTGCAGACTTCCACTTCGAGATTCATATCTCCTAAATGGTTTATGATATTAAGAAACGGTTTGCGCCATCAGACGCCTCATTTTTTGCTCTACATATTTGTTTCTAAACCATATCCTCGTATCTCCCATATTAAGGTGGTAAATTGAGTTCAAATTTTGAAAAGGGTGAAATTTGGGTGCATTTTTAACATTTTACATTACTTTTTCCCTACTTATGTATAAGCTAGAATCATGAAATTTGCTACACATATGTCCCTTAATAGTGCCAATGTGCGCACCCAACGTGATGATCCTATCATTCTTATAAGTGTGTCAAACAATGAAATATACGTGTAAAAATCACCAAATTTACGAACAATCCAGAAATACGGCCAGATTTAACGTATAAGGGAGAGAGATTCGACAAAATGACACAGGACCAAAGTTGTAGATCACTCCGAATTGAAGCGACGTTGTGCCATCCGTTTTGTGATACGACTTACCGTTTAGCCACAAAATAGCTCAAAAGGAATGTCTGCACAGTCATTAAAATTTCCCCCATATTTCGATATCTTTGGGGTAAAAAGTGAAAAATTTGAACATCTTGGAATTTTCCCATCGGTTAGGGACCAAAAGCTATAATTTCACCAAATTTCAATTGTCTACCTCGTCTGGCAGGTTGTGCCGCCATCTTGATTTGGGGGGATGGGGGATAAAAATGAGGAAATTCCCGAAAATTTTTAAGACCACGAAACCTATAGGTTATCGTTTAAGATATACTATACGACTGTGTTCTTATGCTGAGCCCAAAATTTGAGCCCCCCTGGCGTGCCCCCTTCAGGGAATTTTGAGAATTTCCGATTTTTCTAGGGATCCTGGGGTCATCAGTTTCTCCCGTACCAAGTTTCAAATTTCTGAGATTTCTGGAAGTGCCTCATTAATTCACGCCTTTTTTCATTTTTAAATATTTATATATACATCGCTCTAGCCCGACTTGCTTTTATATATATAGATGACGGATAAGCATGAGCACGTTGAAAAGTGCAGACTTCCACTTCGAGATTCATATCTCCTAAATGGTTTCTGATATTAAGAAACGGTTTGCGCCATCAGACGCCTCATTTTTTGCTCTACATGTTTGTTTCTAAACCATATCCTCGTATCTCCCATATTAAGGTGGTAAATTGAGTTCAAATTTTGAAAAGGGTGAAATTTGGGTGCATTTTTAACATTTTACATTACATTTTCCCTACTTATGTATAAGCTAGAATCATGAAATTTGCTACACATATGTCCCTTAATCGTGCCAATGTGCGCACCCAACGTGATGATCCTATCATTCTTATAAGTGTGTCAAACAATGAAATATACGTGTAAAAATCACCAAATTTACGAACAATCCAGAAATACGGCCAGATTTAACGTATAAGGGAGAGAGATTCCACAAAATGACACAGGACCAAAGTTGTAGATCACTCCGAATTGAAGGGACGTTGTGCCATCCGTTTTGTGATACGACTTACCGTTTAGCCACAAAATAGCTCAAAAGGAATGTCTGCACAGTCATTAAAATTTCCCCCATAGTTCGATATCTTTGGGGTAAAAAGTGAAAAATTTGAAATTCTTGGAATTTTCCCATCGGTTAGGGACCAAAAGCTATAATTTCACCAAATTTCAATTGTCTACCTCGTCTGGCAGGTTGTGCCGCCATCTTGATTTGGGGGGATGGGGGATAAAAATGAGGAAATTCCCGAAAATTTTTAAGACCACGAAACCTATAGGTTATCGTTTAAGATATACTATACGACTGTGTTCTTATGCTGAGCCCAAAATTTGAGCCCCCCTGGCGTGCCCCCTTCAGGGAATTTTGAGAATTTCCGATTTTTCAAGGGATCCTAGGTTCATCAGTTTCTCCCGTACCAAGTTTCAAATTTCTGAGATTTCTGGAAGTGCCTCATTAATTCACGTCTTTTTTCATTTTTAAATATTTATATATACATCGCTCTAGCCCGACTTGCTTTTTGGGAGAGAGATACGACAAAATGTCACAGGACCAAAGTTGTAGATCACTCCGAATTGAAGGGACGTTGTGCCATCCGTTTTGTGATACGACTTACCGTTTAGCCACAAAATAGCTCAAAAGGAATGTCTGCACAGTCATTAAAATTTCCCCCATATTTCGATATCTTTGGGGTAAAAAGTGAAAAATTTGAACATCCTGGAATTTTCCCATCGGTTAGGGACCAAAAGCTATAATTTCACCAAATTTCAATTGTCTACCTCGTCTGGCAGGTTGTGCCGCCATCTTGATTTGGGGGATGGGGGATAAAAATGAGGAAATTCCCGAAAGTTTTTAAGACCACGAAACCTATAGGTTATCGTTTAAGATATACTATACGACTGTGTTCTTATGCTGAGCCCAAAATCTGAGCCCCCCTGGCGTGCCCCCTTCAGGGAATTTTGAGAATTTCCGATTTTTCTAGGGATCCTGGGGTCATCAGTTTCTCCCGTACCAAGTTTCAAATTTCTGAGATTTCTGGAAGTGCCTCATTAATTCACGTCTTTTTTCATTTTTAAATATTTATATATACATCGCTCTAGCCCGACTTGCTTTTATATATATAGATGACGGATAAGCATGAGCACGTTGAAAAGTGCAGACTTCCACTTCGAGATTCATATCTCCTAAATGGTTTATGATATTAAGAAACGGTTTGCGCCATCAGACGCCTCATTTTTTGCTCTACATGTTTGTTTCTAAACCATATCCTCGTATCTCCCATATTAAGGTGGTAAATTGAGTTCAAATTTTGAAAAGGGTGAAATTGGGTGCATTTTTAACATTTTACATTACTTTTTCCCTACTTATGTATAAGCTAGAATCATGAAATTTGCTACACATATGTCACTTAATCGTGCCAATGTGCGCACCCAACGTGATGATCCTATCATTCTTATAAGTGTGTCAAACAATGAAAGATACGTGTAAAAATCACCAAATTTACGAACAATCCAGAAATACGGCCAGATTTAACGTATAAGGGAGAGAGATTCGACAAAATGACACAGGACCAAAGTTGTAGATCACTCCGAATTGAAGGGACGTTGTGCCATCCGTTTTGTGATACGACTTACCGTTTAGCCACAAAATAGCTCAAAAGGAATGTCTGCACAGTCATTAAAATTTCCCCCCATATTTCGATATCTTTGGGGTAAAAAGTGAAAAATTTGAACATCTTGGAATTTTCCCATCGGTTAGGGACCGAAAGCTATAATTTCACCAAATTTCAATTGTCTACCTCGTCTGGCAGGTTGTGCCGCCATCTTGATTTGGGGGGATGGGGGATAAAAATGAGGAAATTCCCGAAAATTTTTAAGACAACGAAACCTATAGGTTATTGTTTAAGATATACTATACGACTGTGTTCTTATGCTGAGCCCAAAATTTGAGCCCCCCTGGCGTGCCCCCTTCAGGGAATTTTGAGAATTTCCGATTTTTCTAGGGATCCTGGGGTCATCAGTTTCTCCCGTACCAAGTTTCAAATTTCTGAGATTTCTGGAAGTGCCTCATTAATTCACGTCTTTTTTCATTTTTAAATATTTATATATACATCGCTCTAGCCCGACTTGCTTTTATATATATAGATTCAAGGTTTCTATTATTAGTTCGAAAAGAAATCATAGTATTATGTTTTTTGAAGACATTAGCTATACTATAGGTATTTGCATTGAATGTGAATGTGGTGTAAGCAGCTGGTTTGGGAATATCTTTTAAGAGTGTTGTGTTAGGGCGGTGTCTAAATTTGTTAATGATTTGTTCAATAAAATAAGAATTATAACCGTTAAATTTGGCAATAGAGCGGATGATGTTTAGTTCTTTATTTAAGTTATCCTTTGATAGCGGAATTTTGAAGGCGCGGTTAACCATACTGTTGTATGAAGCACGTTTATGTGACTGTGGGTGAAAAGAGTCTTGTTTTATGGTATTAGCTGTATGTGTGGGTTTTCTGTAAATCATATATGATAATGAGGAAGGTAATCTGTTTATTGTTATGTCTAGAAAATTAATAGATCTGTTTGATTCTGTTTCAAGAGTGAATTTAATATGTGGATCAATTTTATTGAGGCTATTAAGAGTAGAAGCTGCATTGAAAACTCTATCATCCAGTATAACAAATGTGTCATCCACATATCTAGCCCAAAATAATACATGTTTAAAGTCGCCATTGTTATCAATGAAATTGTGTTCTAAAAAGTCTAGGTATATTTCTGCAAGGATCCCCGAGGCTGGAGAGCCCATAGTTAAACCATCTTGTTGATAAATTGTATTGTCGAAGATGAAGAAGTTGTTAGTAACTACTAATTTTAAGAGGGTCATAAAATCATTAATTTCAAGTTTGCTTAAGCAACTATATGTATTTAAGTTATTTTCAATAATAGGAAATAATTTTCTGAGCAAGTAGACTCCTTTCAATGTTCTCCATGTTCACAGGGTTTCTGTGTGTCGTGCTTGTTCTGCTTCGCTAACGTGGACGTACACTGCGCTATCCGGCCTCTCATACGACGGATCTTCCCCTGGGTAGGACGCCCAGCCTGCGGTGAGAGTGGTAACCTCTGCAATGCTGTAAACACCCACACACAGAGCCGGGACGTGTGCGTCTGACACTGCCTACTTCTCCTGCCGATCCCTCCCTCAAAGAAGAATCGTGCCACCCCCTCGACGCCTCACATACAAGACGTCCACGTCTGATCGCCTGTCGACCGTCCACCAAGAAACCGAATTTTAAAACCTTCGTTTACGTAACTTGAAGACAACCTGAACTATGAGTTCTTCACGGACGTCAATTTCTGTCTTTTCTGCATCATATAGCCCTTTATACTGAAATTTTAAATAATATCTAGTCTACGTGTAAAATGGAAGTTGATACAGAGGTACAGCCGTGATTAAAAGAATCAACTGAAATAATTTTCCATATAGTGGTTGTATTTCTTGACATAATTCAGACTTGAATGACTGAACAAGAATTTAAAATGAAGGTTTTCCCATGTTACTCTCTTGCAGAACTTTTGATGTGTGGTGTTCTATTTGATAGGCCGTCTATAGCACAGGGATGTAAATAAGAAAGGGACATGACGTTGACAACATAAATGTTGCTTTCCTACAGACAAGACAAACACACATCACAATGTATCATTCCACGATTGGAAGGTAAAGAATTTATACTGGAACAGTTGCCTAAAATAATTTAAAGTTGAGTTGATGACCAAGTTTATGATCATTCCACGTTAATTTATTTTTACAGGTCTTATCTGCAGTGAAGTGGCCTATCACTTTCCCATTGAATGCTATCTAAACAAGGGAGATAAAAAATTAAAACACAAAGACTATTGAAACTTTAAACTGTATTTTATCTGTGTCATACGACAGAGTTTGAAACTTCATAACAGACAAATGACAGTATTTCAAATCGGTGAAGTACAAAACTGAACGAGAATAATAAAGCCTACATTATTCACCTTGTTTGGTTTACGAGCCGTAACATTTGAGTGTTGTCTGTTTAAGGTTTATTTGGTAAATCAGGCACTTCACTCTGTTAACACGCGAACAATATTCAAATTAATAGGATGAATAATTATTATAAAAATGTGGAAACGTTCGTTGGGTGGAAGTAAAATTAATTGTCACAAAATCTACCAAACACTAATCCCACCCCTAAACATACCATACATACCTGTAAAAGAAATAAACTGATAAGTTATTTCATAAATAATGTTATCCTTAATTTCCCATGATCCAAAAATGGTTCATTCAAAACCGAAATATGTAATCCCATTTTTATTCTCCTTAACACGATTATTACCGTGACGACACATGTTTGTCATTCGTCGCGCCCTTTTTTGAATGTTAGTAAATTAGTACTCCTTCCCGTATCTTAGTCGCAGGTCTATGTATAGTGGGTGCATATGTAAATGTAGCGAATTATTCTCAGTGGTCAAGGTTTGTGGATATAGCTTAATCCTAACCAAGACAATCCTGAATTAACATTTACACTAAAATGTAATGTTCGAATTTGTCAAGCAGTAGCCGCGGCAGACTAATGACTGTTACATTGTTTTAAACAGACTTTTGACGTAGAGTAACTATAGTTTCGAAGCCGCATTTGGATTCATAATTTTTACAGAACATTTGAGTATTGAAACCGAAATCATTTCCGGGCAAAACGTCCGATGACAATGTTCAATACTACATTGTAAAGAGGTGGGATCATTATACCTATAGCTCATTCCACATTAAGAAAATAGTATTGCTCTTTTGGACTTACAAGGAGTGAACACACACCCTCTGAGACACCCATAATTCCTCCTGATTAAGAGATATTATACTATACTTTGCAAAGTATTATGAAAGATAGATAAAAAGGATGAAGCTTTTTTCCCGTAAATTATTAAAATAACTACATAACATTTTAATTTTATAAATATATGTATAGGGTGGAAGCACAATGGTGGGAACAGCCAGCGCTTCGTTGCCTTCCTTCATTTTCCTTCTGTGTTGCTCTGATACCATCCTCATGTAGTCCCTCACTCCGTGAACCACCAGCAGCTCACTTCTGCAGTAAAGTTATCTACAGTATTTATTTGTTGCGTGTGTGCGTTTTTAGGCTTTAAATCAGTGCATAATTGTCTTGTGTTGTGTAAGAGTTATACGATAAGCCTACGTGTGTGATTTCTTTGTTCAACATAAATACTGTGATCTTTTGTAAAGTCATCTGCAGTATTTATTTGTTGCGTCGGATTTTCTAGCATTTATTGCATGGATAAATGCAATTAAATGCATCCCTCACCCCTCGAGCCCATACAAATGATTTGTCTATTTTCTCCCCGATTTGCCTTACACTTCAATGCTGAGATAGTGTATGTGCCGTAGTTTACCTCTGATTCTGTGCAAACTAAAAATAGCACTTGTAAACTCTCCGTCCTTTTTAGTTCATATAACGTAATGTGTAGCTTAGTTTCTTTCGCTTTTTGTCTTGAGCTCAAATGCTGATTTTCACAAATTAATATGGCACGGTTTTCCAGTGATGGTGTTGAGCAGAGCCGTGCGACATGGCAAACCTGTTGTCATAAGAGTAATTCATTTTTCTTAACATGGAATAAGCTATAGCAACATAGTCTGATCTCAGTATGGTGTCATCAGATGATGCGACAGCACCGTCATATACAGGTAGCAAAATCGCGGTGCCGCGTGCCTATGAATTAGTGCAGCTCTGGACTCCAGCGTGGTAACACGTAGTGTAAGGTATATATACATTTTTATAACGCACGTCGCACCGACTCAGATAGGTCTTATGGCGACGATGGGATAGGAAAGGCCTAGGAGTGGGAAGGAAGAAGCCCTGGCCTTAATTAAGGTACAGCCCCAACATTTGCCTGGTGTGCAAATGGGAAACCGCAGAAAACCATCTTCAGGCCTGCCGACAGTGGTGTTCGAACCCACTATATCCCGGATGCAAGTTCACAGCTGCGCACCCCTAACAGCACGGCCAACTCGCCCGATGTGTAAGGTATCGTTGGATTTATCTCAGAGGATTCTACACGTATACTAGGCATGTGAAAGCACCGAGATGACTGACAAGTCTGCGTGCACGGAAAACAGTGCCAGTCTAGCTTAAGCCAGCAAGGAGAACGGACGTGTCGTGTGGTGTGTGCCGGTTGAGTGGAGTGGAGGAGTGGGTGAGCGGACGGTTCAAGTGGAGTGTGAGCAGGAAGCTCAGAAGATGATCGGTATTGAGCAATACAGGGTCACTATCGGGAGATGGCAGGCAAGAATGAAGAAGGGAACTAATAATAAAAAGGAATGTAAGGTAGAGATGTGAGTGAAGGAGGAGATCCTGTTAGCGGCAGGGGTGGTCACTGTGCTGCTGGTTATTGGAGGAGTGGAAGTAAGCCCAGATCCACAGAGTAGTACCAACATGAGCTGGGATGACATAGAAGTTATAAGGAAGATGGTAAAGGAGGTAGTGGAGGAGTTATGCCTGTTTGATCAGTTAAAAGTATGCTACAGGAACAAGTCCAGGAGCACGAAAAGACGAGACAGTAGATCCAGGAATACATGAAAGATACTAAAGCAAAGATGGAAGGCAGTGAGAGAGAAATGGTGTCACTAAGGCAGAAAATTAAAAATACAGAAGAGGAGGTGGTTAATTTGAAGAAAGAAAGTAATTGCTATCTGCAGCTTGGTTCTTAAAAAGAAATCCATATTTATTTTCGGTTTGTGCTCCTGGGAAAGCGAGGACGGCAGGTTCGTCAATTTGAATCGCGCGCCCGGAAGTAACAATGTAAATTCATTTTCTGAAAAAACAAAAACAAAAACAATCTCCTCCTATTCGATCGCACCATCGTTCTTTAACACGAAGAGCATCCTGATTTTTCTGTCGGTATAATGTAGATGCACCCTGTACAGTACATGTATTGCACGGAGTACCGTAGTAGTTATGAACGTGTAATGTACACCCCTCCAGGCTTAAGCTATCTGATGACGTCCTGGGCTGGCTTTCCCAACAACTGTTTTTCTAGACCCTTTCATGCCACCAACTCATCCTTCACATATACTTTACCCTCCAGTTACGGTGAAGTACATCATTCAGAAGCTCCTGGCCGACTGTACGGAGAGCAATTTCCTGATCGCCGCACATCCAAGAGGAGAAAGAACACTCGTTGCTGTGTATCGGATCCTGTGTGAAGTGCTGTGAAATATATAATTAATATATCCTCTTCCTTTAGACAAGTAGCAGAGCATTATTGTTTCTTTACAATATTCAAATCAAAGAAATCGAATAAAGAATGTCCAATGTAATAACTCGAGCTGACAGCAGGTGAAGCGTTTGATATCATGTACCCGGAACGCGTAATGACCATCACTCCGTGAATAAATGTTTAATTTCACATGTGGGATCCAAATCAAATCTCTATCTACTCATACATCTTTCCTACCCCAAGAAGTTGATGACTATACTGTAACGGAAACCTTTGCCGGCATTGCCAAAGAGAGAAACCCTTGCTCATGTTTCTTGATCTTGCCCTCGTGGAGAGATGCTCTAGAACGCAAAGCATCATAAGATTCAGTCTGTAATAGCAAATTCCCGCCGAAGAAGTAATCAAAAACGCTGATAATATTAACAGTAGGTGAAATAATATCATAGTCTACAAGGAATACATCTACGTAGGACATATAAATAGACGCCACAGTTCGTTTGGAAGCCTCAACCGACCAGCCTGAAGAAGTTGATGGAGAAGCTTACTTATGACCCGACTATACCTTACTATAAAGATAAATATGGATTGAGAGACTTTAAAGTAATGGGATTAATGTCCGGAGATCGAGGAACTATTCCTCGATACATCGTAAATTTATGAAAGTGTCTTAATTTAAATTACCAGAATTGCTAACTATGTCCCGGTTAGCTTTACGATGTTCGATTCCGTTACTAAGGAATCATTGTTATGAATTGTAATCTATATCCCGAGCAAGTGGCTGTTCGGTTTGAGTCACGTAGCTATCAGTTGTCATTCGGAAGATAGTGGGTTCTATCCTAATTGTCTGCAACCCTGTACGTTAATTAAGGCTGTGCGTTAATTAAGGTCATGGTCGCATCCTTCTCACTCCTAGCTCTCTCCTATCCCATCTTCGCCACAAGACCTATCTGTTTCGCTGCGACGTAAAGCAGATCGTAAAATATATACATTTAAAACGCTAGGCTGAATTTTATTACTGCGAGTTTGACAGAACGGCTAAACCGAATGACATCGTAAAGCATTGTGACGAAAATGCTTGGCCTGTATACTTGCAGAGTGTATTTTAAAGTACAACATTGTCTTACCGCATATTTTTAAATTATTAAAGAAAAATCAAGCATTCTGGTTGAACCGCTTGTTAGTACTTCAAGGCCACCTGCTGGTCCGCTGCCGGCCGAGTGCGCAACGGGAATTCTAAAGGACGCACACGCATGTGCGTACGCATGCGCCGTCTGGTATGACGTCTTCTCGCTCTAATCTACATGACTGTGCGGTCAGTCGTAGAAGCTCCATTTTCCCAGGTGTGGTATGCAAGCGCTCGCCATTTCTTTCTGTCAGAGTAGAGTTTCTGTTCCTCTACATCTTCCCATTTCACATTTTGGCCACCCTAGTGGTCTTTTCCCTCTCACTTATCTGTCAGAAACGTTGTCGGAAGGATTGTATCCATACTAGGTGAAGGGAATTGCTTATTTACAGCAGTTTCGTATTGTTTTTCGCTCACTAGTACTTCAAAGCCACCTTCTGGTCCCTGCCGGCCATGTGCGTGACGGAAATACCACCACAGAAGCACGCAAAAGTGAATACATCCCTCAACATGAGCTTAGAAAGTATGTCGAAATATTTTAGTAATCATTATTATCTCTATGTTAGAAATCCCGGTCTCGAAAGCCAAGAATAACGGCCGAGAGGATTCGTCGTGCTGACCACACGATACCTCGCAATCTGCAGGCCTTCGGGCTGAGCAGCGGTCGCTTGGTAGGCCGAGGCCCTTCAAGGGCTGTAGTGCCATGGGGTTTGGGTTATGTTAGAAATGTTTCTAAAACAGGTGTGTCCAGTACTTCTGGTCTTTATACTGGACCGAAATTTTCTCCGGAATTTCCCGCCGGTGAATCATCAGGCATTGATAGAATTTCAGTTAACTTCGAGTAATCCTGAAACTAAACCATTAAATGACCACTGCGATAACTGCTGCCCGCAATACATTCTGTACTTTGCAGGTTTCACAGAGTTAAGGAATAATATCTGTACGTAAATGTGTGGGCGAAATTAACCGGTTAAAATTTACAGGCGTCTATAGGAAAATCTGCAGTTTCAAACAAAAATACTGTGGGGGTAAAATACCACCAGCACCCCAAAGGTTGGGAGTTGGGGAGGAGTGACATGAAAAAAGTCATCGAAAATGACCAATATTACTGTCGAATCCATAATTTTCGGGATGGCCAGGACAAACAGTGACACCCCGGATGCCGTTCAAGTCTCCGTCGACAATGGTGGTGAAAATGGGTGAAGAAGAAAATGTCTAAAATGAGCGAGATTAATCTTTGTACACATCGATGACTTACTATCTGGAACAAAATTCTTTGGCGATAAGACACCCCCAGCACCCCTACGGTCGGATTATACTTTTCGGGATTGCTGAGATGAATTTTCACACTATGGATGCCGTTTAAGTCCAAGTTTAGCTTCCGTCGGCATGGGAGTCAGAAGGGTTGAAAAAGAAAATATCTGAAATGACCGAGATTAGTGTTGAATCCACAGTTCTCGGGTTCACTAGGCTAATTGGTGACAGTCCCAACGACGTGTATATCATATCTACAGCTCGACGGGTAAATACATACAATTATCACTTATTTTTATTCGTTGTTTGAAAGGACCGGCTACTTTCTAAACAATATTGGCTTCAACAAGGACAAACGCCCAAGCGAAACAAAACTTTTCTTTTTTGCTAGTTGCTTTACGTCGCACTGACACAGACAGATCTTATGACGACGATGGGACAGGGAAGGGCTGGGAGTGGGAAGGAACCGGCCGTGGCCTTAATTAAGGTACAGCCCCAGCATTTGTCTGGTGTGGAAATGGGAAACCACGGAAAACCATCTTCAGGGCTGCCGACAGTGGGGTTCGAAACAAAACAATCTAAAAATAAAACTTTCAATTAAACACACTACAATAACTCTAAAACGACAAAATAGTTCGTAAAATATGAGCCTCAGTGGCTCAGACGGCAGCGCGTCGGCTTCTCACCGCTGAATAACGTAGTTCAAATCCCGGTCACTCCATGTGAGGTCTGTGCTGGACAAAGAGGAGGCGGGACAGGATTTTCTCCGGGTACTCTGGTTTTCCCTGTCTTCTTTCATTCCAGCAACACTCTCCGTTCTCATTTCATAGCATTTATCAGTCATTAGTACATCACTTTGGGAGTGGCGAGTCCATCGTACTAATAGCTTATATGTGATTCACTCATTCCTTTCCTGACCAGATCACTGACTGGAAAACAGCTTGTAGGTTTTCATTTTCAGTTCGTTAAATATCAATCAGTCCGCCTCTGTGGTGTAGTGGTTAGCGTGATTAGCTGCCACCCCCGGAGGTCCGGGTTCGATTCCCGGCTCTGCCACGAAATTTGAAAAGTGGTACGAGGGCTGGAGGTCAACTGAGTAGAGGTGGGTTCGATTCCCACCTCAGCCATCCTCGAAGTGGTTTTCCGTGGTTTCCCACCTCTCCTCCAGGCGAATGCCGGGATGGTACCTAACTTAAGGCCACAGCCGCTTCCTTCCCTCTTCCTTGCCTATCCCTTCCAATCTTCCCATCCCTACACAAGGCCCCTGTTCAGCATAGCAGGTGAGGCCGCCTGGGCGAGGTACTGGTCATTCTCCCCCAGTTGTATCCCCCGACCAAGAGTCTGAAGCTCCAGGACACTGCCCTTGAGGCGGTAGAGGTGGGATCCCTCGCTGAGTCCGAGGGAAAAGCCGAACCTGGAGGGTAAACAGATGATGATGATGATGAAATATCGATCAACGTCACAATAAAGAAATCCACAAAAATTCACTTAACACAAAATTAGCAGGTAATATAAATCCTAAATGTAAATATTCAAGAAAGTACAAAGCACGAAGCACTTTCATATCCAGGCACGTTTTTTCACCTATTCATAACGAATGCCGCCGAGCAGCACGCGTCCTCTTGTTATTTTTAATGACATCATAAACATACTGTAATTACCATTGTCATTTTTTCATTATGGCAACCCTTAATTGAAAAAAGTTTTGTAAATACAATAAACCTGTCATGAAAATTTAGTGGAATTGTTTAAACAATTGCTTTAATGTGAAAGCAAATCAGAGAGGCATGACATTCCAGTTTCAATATATTGTATCAATTGTAATTGTTACCAACATGCGTGTAACTTAGAGAGGATGTTATTGATGTTACTCTCTATATATTATTTTGCCTGTCCCACAAAAGCCAAATTAATCACTCTCACGATCTCATTATTTAACACTACATGCAACAGTTAACTTTAAAATTGGTCATGCTGCTGGATGCTTAGATTAATCAAAATAACATGAAATTTGAGATGAGACAAAATTACCGACGATACGAAGTCTAGGTGGTAGAATGGTGCTTACCACTCTGTTTAGTGTCGTTTCGTGACTCTAAAGGGGAGTACTACTTTCTTGTAAAGAAATACTTGTTTTAACGTCCGGCTCTATGGCTAATGGTTAGCGTGCTGGCTTTTGGTCACAGGGGTCCCGGGTTCGATTCCCAGCAGGGTCTGGAATTTTAATCTTAATTGGTTAATTTCGGTGGCACGGGGGCTGGGTGTATGTGTCGTCTTCATCATAATTTCATCTTCATCACGACGCGCAGGTCGCCTACGAGCGTCAAATCAAAAGACCTGCATCTGGAGAGCCGAACTTGTCCTCGGACACTCCCGGCACAAAAAGCCATACGCCATTTCATTTCATTACTTGTTTTAACAAGACCGGAGAATTCCTCTTACTATATTTTTTGCCACTTCCTCCTCGTAATTTGAATCCTGCGCTTACAAAACTACTCGTTATGAGTAGCATAATTCTGGGCATGGTTAAGGTAGTGATCGGTCAACCTTATTACAACACATGATTACATCTATTTATTAACCGCTGAAGTACAACTAATCCAATCCTCCTTTAATCGTTCTCTTACTAAGTTACTGTTTGTGAACTCCAGCATAGCCTAGTTTTATGTTACTAGTTTTCTGAATTTCGCAACATGTTGATTAACTCGTAATATTTGCTTGTTGATTAAATTGTGTTTAAAATTTTTCGTATTATTTCTCATGTGAGACTTTTCATTAAGTCACGCATTTTCAGTGGCCAAACAACCATGTAACCAGCCTCTAATAGTATTAATATATGAAAATAAAGGAAGAGGTCGGATTCTTCGGGGAATGAGAGGTAAAGAGAAGAGAAGTCATGAAGACTTCTGTAATTTTGATTTAAAATACAGTTACAACTTGCATTTCACTCTTCGAGTATATCGCAGGATATTTTATATCGAGGGTGCATATGAACTACTTAAGTACTTGTGTTGTGATAGGCTGGTATATATCATTGATTTAGGGTCTGGTATATTTCATGCATAAAATTACTGCCCTGAGGTCAGAAATTACATAGATGCACACTCGGTTGCCAGAGCTCCCTGTATCGTCTCAGAAAATGAACGGCTGACAGAGTTCCTTCTTCACGTGGGCAACTATGTGATGTTCCTTTACCAATTTTGTGAAGCTACTGAAGGAATTCCCCACCGTTAGTTACTTGTGTTAGGACGAATGAGAGGCGTACTTTGGTGTTCTCGGCCATAAATATATGGAAGGGAAATAATTTTGTGAGTGAAAGTTCTGGAGAGGATATGTACATTCTGTTGCTGAGGTATTTGTGAATGTCTCTTAATTTCTGTTTATGGATAATGGAAGTTCAACATATTCTAGTCTTGTGAAATTGACTTTTACTATAAAAATTATATATGGCTACCTCAAATGGGCTAGAAAGTTCAAACTAGGAACCATGAGTCGGATACTCTACCCCCGACACATCGAGGTGTTGTGTGGTAAAGGACAACGTAGTATGTTTCAAAATCTCATTCCATTTTGTGGAATTTGTTGAAATGGTTGTAAACTGCTAAATTGTTTCCTGACTTGAAATTCAAAGAAAAATTTCCTTGCACATACTGCCAAGTTTTGGACCTTGTCTTGCCAAGGCGATTGTTAACCATTCAGATGACTTGCCGGTATTGCAGTACCACGTGGTGACTACAAACTCAGCTTTTCCATATTTTGCAGATTTTGTGATATTAAATATATTTGTTAACCCCATCCACCTGTAGTACTATAATAATATTTGTAGAACAAATATTTTTCCTTCTTATTGTGAGAATAGGATTTACATCTTTTAATATCACACGTGTTAACTACGACTACCGTATAAGCATGCCGCAAATGTTATACGGTATAATACATTAATTACTTTCATCCTTTATTGATCATTACTCTTAAGGAATATGATTTCTGAATTTAGGATAAGGCAGTGTGTTTATTCGTGTGTACTTGCTATTAGCTGTGTGCGGATTCAGTCACATGAAAGAGAGCAGTGTGTTCAGCTACGAAACTTATCAGTTAGTATTATTGTGCATGGTGGTTGCTGTTTGATGTTTGTATTACATTTTGAAATTAACGTGCAAAAATACATGTAATTCACGTTGTTAACAATGTCAACAATGTTTCATCAAACATCGCTGTGGACTAAATATTTCCATTAGTTACTTTATGTACGCATCGCTATGTGAAACATGAATCAGTCTCTACTGATTTTTTGCCTTGAGAATAGTATGAATAAGCAATAAACATCTTATATCAAGACAAGAAAAGTAATTTAATTATTTTACTGAATATAAAACATATTTTTTAAAATTTTCAGGACCAAATCAGGCGTAGAATGCCCATGTTTTCACAAGGAAATGACACAAACATGTTAATAATTTTATTTATAATATTTTACTATCTGATATCACTTACACCATTAGAGAGGCACTTCTTTGTCTTTTCTCCCGTATCAGCTACTGCGGGTTTAATTTCTAAACTTTTTGATTAATTACGATATCGTAACTATTTACAATGTGCTTATTACTGCTATTTTGATCAAGTAGATCCCCCAAAGAAACGGTATTTCATCTAAATGTTAAAGAGCAGTTTCCTCACGTGGAATGTAATCACCAGTAAGTGGCATATAATTGAGGACCACAGATGTGAAGGGTAAAAGTGCCTAAATATGAAAAATGTTCTTTTTTGTAACAAGGGGATGTATTAGCCATGCCGCATATGGTGGTTACTTGTGCATGTGCCTGAGGTTATTACTTTAGTTGGTAGGAAGTTCAACAGGTAGAGCCACAGTCCAATGTGTTCAGATGAGTTTGGTGGGGAAGGGTGAATGTGCCAGCATCTCGCGCTGCAATTTATTGTTCTGTGCAGTCCATTGTGTCAGTGTGCTATCACTCATGTATTTTCTAATTTCTGAGCCACGTAATTAAAGAAATGAAATTTATATGAGCTAAATATTTTTATGTAACTGCATAAAATGTATTGGATGTAGTATACTTGCACTTCAAAGGCCATAGGTAATCATTCATTCCTGGTCTCCTTTGACAGAGAAGGATGAAAGTGCCATTGTGCTCGTGAACTCTATTATAGGCGTTTACTCGAGAACATGTTCCTGGCACTTTCAACCGTTTCCATCTTTGGTCCTCAATTTTACTATTACTGGTAAGAATGGCATTTTATGCTGACCCAGGTGAACCAAGTTGTGTCAAAGTGTCACAATGAATAACTTGCGTGGCAGTATTAAATAATATAATATGTCCAACAGTATTAAATATGTACTTGGACCACCGGAGTCAGCTGCATGAGTTTATTATTACACTGTAAAGTGCATGTCTTTCAAAGCTACAGTGATTAGGAATAATACGTGTAATTTCAAAAGTTGGAGTCTGACAGATGTCGCAGCAGAACTCTGAAATGCTGAGCTGTAATCTCTAGAGCAAGTTTTCTCTCACTCTTCGACGCTATGAGCACTGGTCCGTGAGCGCTAAAGAGCATGTCAGTATAAGGAGGGAATGAAACCACTTCACATCAACTTCGGAGATGATTAATTTATACAGTTAAAAACAATATATTCATCCTCCCCCATTCCCATCTCGCTCTCCAGATTAGGCAGTGACGCATAGTCAGTGCAACAAAGTCAATATTTAATTTTCTGATGCTGTTTTTTAACAAACGTTCTTTAGCAAAACTGTTGTGAGTACCTCATTGGCTTAGCTGCTACCTTTCTATCATAACGGCTGATTGAGGAACGAATCCCGTTCGATCTCGGGTAAGAATTTTCAGCTGGAAAACCACGTCACGTCAGGAACGTCATGGGTCCTTAAACTCAAAGAAAAAAAAAATGGGTGGCTCCAGTGACTCCAGAAAAACCGGGATAACCAGAAGAAAGTAAATGGACTCATATTACTCGGTTCATGGGATTAATCAAGCTTAGCTTTCTCCATTATTGATCGAACGCATTGGTACTCAAGCAAAGAGGAAAATGCTAGTTCAAGTTAGCAGTGGCTAAATCATCAAATACCTGGCGAGTTGCCCGTGCGGTTAGGGACGCACGGCTGTGAGCTTGCATCCGGGAGATAGTGGGTTCGAAACCCACTGTCGGCAGCCCTGAATATGGTTTTCAGTGGTTTTACATTTTCACACCAGGCATATGCTAGGGCTGTACCTTAATTAAGGCCACGGCCGCTTTCTTCCAACTCCTAGGCCTTTCATATCCCATCGTCGCCGTAAGACCTATCTGTCTTGCCACTTGCAAAAAAGTCATATAATAATAATAATAATAATAATAATAATAATAATAATAATAATAATAATAATAATAATAATGTGATATTTTGGTACACAAATTAGGCAACATTTAGAATATAATTAGCTGCTATAAACTATAATAAGAGCCTCCGTAGCTCAGACGGCAGCGCGTCGGCCCCTCACCGCTAGATACCGTGCATCAAATCCCGGTCACTCCATGTGAGATTTGTGCTGGACAAAGCGGAGGCGGGACAGGTTTTTCTCCGGGTACTCCGGTTTTCCCTGTCATCTTTCATTCCAGCAACACTCTCCATTATCATTTCATAGCATTTATCACTCATTAAAAGATCACCTTGGGGAGAGTGGCGACCCCATTGTAATAACAGCCTATATATGTTTCATTCATTACATCTCTGACCCGGTCAATGACTGGAAAACAGGTTGTAGGTTTTCATTTTTCATTTTCAAACTATAATACTGGGGCCGATGACCTTCGATGTTAGGCCCCTTAAAACAACAAGCATCATCATCATCAAACTATAATACTGAAAATGATTGTGAAAAATGTATCTATGAAAAAGAATGAGCAGAGATGAATATGGCTTCACGATATTTTCCCTAATCAGTTTTATTATTTGGTAGGGAAACTTTTGTTTTAAGAGAACGAGATACGAAAAAGATAGAAGCTACTGGAATATGTCTTTCAAGTCCACTTTTAGGGCTCAAGTTGATAGATAGGACAGGATAAGCCGTCTTGACAGGAGCTAAGAGTGAAATCAATGTGGTTGAAGGAACCAAAGCCTAACAAAATAAAGAATACGTCACCGTCAGAAGAATGTCACCTTATCCTCTACCTTGACAAAGATTACTTTACCACCCGGCAGGTCGAGATTTACAACGGCCAAAAAGCTATTTGCTTTACGTCGCACCGACACAGATATGTCTTATGGTGACGATGGGATAGGAAAGGCCTAGTAAGTGGAAGGAAGCGACTCTGGCCTTGATTAAGGTACAGCCCCGGCATTTGCCTGGTGTGAAAATGGGAAACCACTGAAAACCATCTTCAGGGCTGCCGACAATGGGGCTCGAACCTACTATCTCCCGATTACTGGATACTGGCCGCACTTAAGCGACTGCAGCTATCGAGCTCGATCGCGAAAAAAAAAGAAGATGGACATACAGTACACACAGCAATTTCAGTAAACTCCCCTGGTTTCTGAAAGTAAAATATCCATTCAAATTTTGAATGTCAAGATAATAATAATAATAATAATAATAATAATAATAATAATAATAATAATAATAATGCCGCGATAAGTGGCTCAGACGGTTGAGGCCATCCGACCTGAACTTGGCAGGTTCGATCCTGGCTAAGTCCGGTGGTATTTGAAGGTGGTCAAACACGTCAGCCTCGTGTCGGTAGATTTACTGGCACGTAAAAGAACTGAGGGAAAAATTCTGGCACCTTGGTGCCTCCTAAAACCGTAAAAGTAGTTAGTAGGACGTCAAGGAAATAACATGACTTTTATTATAATAATTTGCACATAAAATTTTCTCTACCGAGTAGCGTCAGTGTTGAATGCTGCTATCAGCGGTTCTAACAGCGAAACGAAGAATTCTACTTTGTTGTATTAGAAAGCTTTGAATTAGAATTATGTCGAGTAGATACGTAGGCCTACATGGCCGGCCCCGTGGTGTAGGGGTAGCGTGCCTGCCTCTTACCCGGACGCCCCGGGTTCGATTCCCGGCCAGGTCAGGGATTTTTACCTAGACCTGAGGGCTGGTTCAAGGTCTACTCAGCCTACGTGATTAGAATTGAGGAGCTATCTGACGGTGAGATAGCGGCACCGGTCTAGAAAGCCAAGAATAACGGCCGAGAGGATTCGTCGTGCTAACCACACGACATCTCGTAATCCGCAGGCCTTCGGGCTGAGCAGAGGTCGCTTGGTAGACCAAGGCCCTTCAAGGGCTGCAGTGCCATGGGGTTTGGTTTGGTCTGGATTAGATACGTACATAATACATAAACCAGCGTTCCTGTTCATGTGTTGACTAATATGGTGAGCTATGACTTTTTCCATTTTATTAAACGCGCCGTTTCTGTTTGAGCCTCAGCGCGCGTATTTGGGAACAGAAACCATCGCATGCTTTTAACAATAGCTGGGTAATGATCGAACTATTGCCCGAATATTCTGTAACTTAGTTTAAATGTTTGAAGGACTGGAATAGAACTGGAACCACCACAGCGCTGTTATCAGACTCCAAGTTCTGAAATTAATGGACATTATTCTGGACGAAGCTGAAAACTACAAAATTTCCCTCAAAATGAAATTTCTACATTCAGGCAATATGGTAACACCATTAGAATTCTCGTAAACTTCTAAAAAAAATATTATAATCTCTAAATATGATTTTCTGAATGGAAATGAACGCAAGTAGACACAAGACATTTGAAAACTTGTAATGAAACTGAAATCTCGTGGTAAATTTCATCATAAAATAACTCAATGAGGATATACCTTACATTATTCCTTTTGTCTACTTCGTTAGCTAATGTGTGTGCAACTTATCGTCCACCCTACATGTAATCTATACATTTCTACTACCACTCGAATGTGTGAAGTTCTTCCATTCTCACGGATGTTCATTGATGTTAGCAAGAAGGTTTGTATTTTAGAGTTTATCATTTAAAATGTCCGCCTCTGTGGTGTAGTGGTTAGCGTGATTAGCTGCCACCCCCGGAGGCCCGGGTTCGATTCCCGGCTCTGCCACGAAATTTGAAAAGTGGTACGAGGGCTGGAACGGGGTCCACTCAGCCTCGGGAGGTCAACTGAGTAGAGGTGGATTCGATTCCCACCTCAGCCATCCTGGAAGTGGTTTTCCGTGGTTTCCCACTTCACCTCCAGGCGAATGCCGGGATGGTACCTAACTTAAGGCCACGGCCGCTTCCTTCCCTCTTCCTTGCCTATCCCTTCCAATCTTCCCATCCCTCCACAAGGCCCCTGTTCAGCATAGCAGGTGAGGCCGCCTGGGCAAGGTACTGGTCATACTCCCCAGTTGTATCCCCCGACCAAGAGTCTGAAGCTCCAGGACACTGCCCTTGAGGCGGTAGAGGTGGGATCCCTCGCTAAGTCCGAGGGAAAAACCGAACTTGGAGGGTAAACAGATGATGATGATGATGATGATGATGATGATGATCATTTAAAATTGATAATTCAAAGATTCTTACTTATTATGCATTGTTCAATGACAGAAATTAATGACGAAAATAAAATTTTAAGTTTTTACACATAATTCATTGAATTCAATTTCGTAGCCAGACCTTCCAGTCTTCTTCGTGTCTTTTGATACACACAATATGATACGAGGCATGCCATGTATATTCCATGGAAGTCTTTAGCAACCCGAAAAAGGATTATTGCATTAAATTAATCCTGGTCATTTCAACTTTCAGTCGGTCTCTCTGTGACCATGTTCATGGAACGTCAATAAATATCTATCAACGGCAAACTTTCGTCAAGATAGAAAGTGTTTGTATGACGATAAACTTTCCTATCAACATCCGAAAATACCCTCTACTTTGTTGATAGGACTGTTGTAAGTGCCATCTTGGTTAAAATATGCTAATTTTAACAGATTTTTAATTACCTGTTCTACACCGGAGATCAGTCTTCAAATAAACCAGCATCTGTGTTCATTTGCCTCTGTGGATCCGTGGTAGAGTGTCGGTCTCCGGATTCCAAGATAGCGGGTTCAAACCCGGCAGAGGTAGTCGGAATTTTGAAGGGCGGAAAGAAAGTCCATTCGATACTCCATATCGTACGATGTCGGCATGTAAAAAATCTCTGGTGATACATTTGGTATTTACCCGACAAAATTCATTAAATCTCAGCCATAGACGCCCAAGGGAGATCCGGTTTACTCTGTCTGCCATCTAGCGGGCCTAGAGTAAAACGGAACGTCGAAATTGACGAGCAGACAGCCAGATGGCGTCAAATCGAAATGTCTGCACACGGTAGCTGAGGCCATATGAATATTATTATTATTATTTACCCAAAAACTACTATATGGTAACTGAATAAATAATTCACTGACTTCGCTTAAGTATTTACTTCCATTCAAGTTCTAAGAATCAAAAATTGAAAATAGAAATGATCACAGAAATACAATTATAAAAGTATGCGAAATATCTTCAAGTGAAAGTGTGAACTGACACATAATGAACTCCAATTTCCCATTAATACTTGATCACATATCGGTGGCATATCAACCACAATAGACTAATTAAACTACAGTGTGTACATTCTTCAAAAGTAGCACACACACAACAAAAGTGTTGAATAACATCTGATGCAGTACACAGCACTTGCGGGATGAAATTCGGGCACAATAAGCTGTAGAACATGATTTGACTGGAAATGAATGATGTGTGGCACATTTGAGTCCTACTAAGTTCATTGCCCTTTATTGTTCAATATGAACCTATAAAGGAGCCTCCGTGGCTCAGACGGCAGTGCGTCGGCCTCGCACCGCTGGATACCGTGGTTCAAATCCCGGTCACTCCATGTGAGATTTCTGCTGGACAAAGCGGAGGTGGGACAGGATTTTCTCCGGGTTTTCCGGTTTCCCTGTAATCTTTCATTCCAGCAACACTCACCATTCTCATTTCATAGCATCTATCAGTAATTAATAAATCACTTTGGGAGTGGCGATCCCATCGTACTAATAGCCTATATCTGCTTCATTCATTCCATCCCTGACCCGGTCAATGACTGGAAAACAGGCTGTACGTTTTCATTTTCATGAACCAATAAACATCAGAAAAATATAAAAATATGTATTTCGTGCTGATTCAATGTATTCAGTAGTAATAATACACTATATACTGTTTATAGAAAATTCAAAATTTATTTTGCAAATTCAATGGGTACGATTTTCAGACTGTTTGCGAGAGATATTACTTTTATGTATCTGAATTTCTACTGTGAAACCCACATACAGGAGGTATTTCAACCAAACTTTACGGAATATACCAACTCTAGGACCCTTTTTCTGGTACGTATCATTTCTAAATTCCTGAATGTATTGGGGGTTTGCGGGAAGATTGAAACAAACATTTTGCAAAGAAATGCTATAGACTGAATATTTTAAAATGTAATTCTAAGCAACTTTTGTTGAGTACAAGGCCCTGGTAGGATGGAGATTAACAGAAGAACAACGTCTAATAGAATGCGCCACTCTGGTCGGCTCATTTCGCTTAGGACAGTAATAAAGCATAAAATGAAGGTGATATATAGTTAAGGCGACTATTTGTTTATTCTTACATTTTCCCTAGCCTTTTCTCAATTAGGTTACTTACGGTTTGTATTGTCCGCCTCTGTGGTGTAGTGGTTAGCATGATTAGCTGCCACCCCCGGAGGCCCGGGTTCGATTCCCGGCTCTGCCACGAAATTTGAAAAGTGGTACGAGGGCTGGAACGGGGTCCACTCAGCCTCGGGAGGTCAACTGAGTAGAGGTGGATTCGATTCCCACCTCAGCCATCCTGGAAGTGGTTTTCCGTGGTTTCCCACTTCTCCTCCAGGCAAATGCCTGGATAGTACCTAACTTAAGGCCACGGCCGCTTCCTTCCCTCTTCCTTGCCTGTCCCATCCAATCTTCCCATCCCTCCACAAGGCCCCTGTTCAGCATAGCAGGTGAGGCCACCTGGGCGAGGTACTGGTCATTCTCACCAGTTGTATCCCCGACCCAAAATCTGAATCTCCAGGACACTGCCCTTGAGGCGGTAGAGGTGAGATCCCTCGCTGAGTCCAAGGGAAATACCGTCCCTGGAGGGTAAACAGATTACGAACGAACGAACGAACGGTTTGTATTGCAAGTGTATTGAGTGCAGTTTTACGGTTTGATGCTCCTCCTGATGACAACCCTATATATTCATATTCAGTGCTGTGTATTTCTCCGTGGGTTGGTGGTGTGCTGTGTTGCGTTGTGTGTAAATGAAGATGAGTAAAGACGAACACAAACATCTAGCCCCCCACCGAGCGAGTTGGCTGCGCCGTCCAGGTATTATAGCTGTGAGCGTGCATTAGGGAGATAGTGGGTTCGAACTCCACCGTCAATGACCCCTAAGAAGGTTTTTTCCGTGGTTTCCCATTTTCACACGAGTCAAATCCTGGAGAAGTACTTTAATTAGAACCAAGACCACCTTCTTCTTTGCCCTTTCCCATCCAGGTGTTGATGTGATGTTATACCTCTAGTCAAAAAGAAAAGAAAAGAAAAGAAAAGAAAAGAAAAGAAAAGAAAAGAAAAAAAGAAAAGGGAATTAATCAGAAGCAGCTGAAATCCCCGTCTACCCAGGAATTGAAACCGAGTTCCTCTGAACACAAGACCACTAAGCTGATTATTCAGACAAGGAGCTGGATATTTACTGTATACGGGAATTATTGTTCTCGTATCCCTGTCCAGCTGTGGCACGTGGCTTGTGTGGTTGTAATAGTTCATGACATGATTAAGGCACTAAATTACCAGCACCATATGTTAACAGTCCTGTGCATTACGGAAACGGTTAGATACTCTACCCTTTCTGACTTTTGCCAGTTATATACGTTAATTACGATAGCGCTCGTCAAATATTGGATGAGTCCATCCATCACTGTCATACAAGCTATCTCATTTCTTTCGAGTACAAAGAGTCAAACGTCGATTATAAACGCAATTATCGTAATGAGATAGCCTTTGTATTGGTCAAAAGTACCACGTTTCTCTTGACAGTGGTTTATTTATCTTAACTTCCTTTTATCTGTAATTCAAACACACACTTTCCTTCTGATAAGTGCTCCACTTATCATTCCTAATTTTATGGTTTTAAATGAAGACTCGTGTATCTTTGTCGACACATCGTCTTAATAACTAGCTTACTGAATTAATAATAATAATTATATATATATATATATATATATATATATATATATTTCTAGCCGAGTGCAGCCCTTGTAAGGCAGACCCTCCGATGAGGGTGAGCGGCATCTGCCGTGTGTAGGTAACTGCGTGATTTTGTGGTGGAGGATAATGTTATGTGTGGTGTGTGAGTTGCAGGGATGTTGAGGACAGCACAAACACCCAGCTCCCGGGCCATCGGAATCAACCAAATAAGGTTAAAATCCCCGACCCGGCCGGGAATCGAACCCGGGATCCTCTGAAACGAAGGCCAGTACGCTGACCATTCAGCCAACGAGTCGGACATCATAATAATAATAATAACAATGTTATTGGTTTTATGTTCCTCTAACTACTTTTGTGCTGAAGGAGAATAAATAAGATCAAGTGAACAGATTGGGCGACAAACGAGGATGTACCGAGAAAAGTAGAAGAGAAGAAAATTATTCTGGATACAATTTTTCAGAGAAAGGTCAATTGGATTGGACACATACTTAGACACGAGAGGCTCATACACGACGTCATCGAAGGGAAGATCAAAGGAACTTCAGGGCAAGGAAGAAGAAGAATTCAACATCTGGATGACGTGAAAGATGGGAGGAGATACAGCAGACTGAAGGAAGAAGCTGAAAACAGGGAATATTGCCGTCAGAAATTCTCCGTATGAAGACACGGACCTGCCACTAGGCAGAACACTGTATAATAATAATAATAATAATAATAATAATAATAATAATAATAATAATAATAATAATAATAATAACTTTTCAACCGTTTACGTAGACACCGAGGTGGTAACATTATCCCTTGTGAGTTCTTCAAGTCGTCTTCTTGTATTATTATTATTATTATTATTATTCCAGTTACTGAGTGGACACTAGATGTGTATAAAACCCAGTTTTATGCACGTATAAAACTCTGAGATTTTCCGATCATATTGTTATTTTATCTGACTCTGCAGAAGATCTGAGGAAATTGCTGAATGGTACGAGCACAGTCTTGGAGAAGTATGAAAATAAATAAATCGAAACAAAATGAATGTAATACATTCGAACGAAGTCAGGTGATGCAGGAAATGTAATATTAGTAAATTTAGTGTTACAGGAAATAGATTAATATTGTTCCGTGGGTAGTAGAATAGTTATGGATGGCAGAAGGAAGAAGAACATAAAATATAGACTAGCACAAGCAAGGAAGGCCTTCCTTAAGAAAAATACGTGCTCACTTCGAACACTGATACAGAAATCAGGAAGTTGTTTTGAAGACTTTTGTCTGGAGCGTGCAATTGTTTGGAAGTGAAACATAGGCAATAACTAGCTCTGAAAGAAAGGGAATTGAAGCTTTTGAAATGTGGTGTTTCAGAAGAAGAATGCTGAAGTTTAGTTGGATAGATCAATTCAAAAATGATGATGACAAACAGATTCGAGTAGGTGTAGGATGTCGTAGTTGCGTAGAAATGGTTAGTATAGGATAGGGTGATATGGAGGGCTGCAACAAAACAGTCTATGGGCCAGAGAACAGCAATCTTTCTGATACAAACTTTACGTGAAAAAATGTATTTAGCCTAGTATTACGGGTCTCTGAGGTGGTTAGTAGTGCGCTGTGTTGTATGTGAACGAAGATGGGTATAAAGACGAACACCGATACCCAACCTTCCAACCCGACGAATCAACCAAGCGTGACTAAAATCCCCGACCCATCCTAATATCGAACCTTGGCCTCTCTGAACTCAAGATTACTACGCCAATGAGCCCAACATGAGTTCTTCAACGTAGCAATAAATCTACCGACACGAGGCTGGCGTATTTGAGAACCAGAAAATACCGTTGTACTGAACCAGGATCGGTTTATAAGTATCTAGGCAGGAGTTTCACATTTTTTGTACTTCGCACCAGATAGCTCTTATGGCGACGATGGGAAGGAAAATGTACATCTCCGGAATTTTCCTGGCGGGAAAATGGGAAACGACGGGAAACTATCTTCAGGGTTGCCGGCACAGGGGTTCGAACCCACTATCTCCCGAATGGAAGGTGATAGATACATGACCCAAACCTCGCAGCCACTCGCTTCGTCTAGGCAGGAATATAATTGTCATTAATAGTGACATTTTTATTTGATTTTGATGTTTACAATTTTAAGGGCCTATCGTCTTGGACATCGGCCGGCTATGTTGGAATTATGATTTCCATTGTCATAATTCATTGTAAAATTGGAGCAAAATAGACTAAAACTGCACTCCGGACTTTTTCGAAGATTAGTTAATTTAATTTCAATATATTCGAGTGGTCCAAAAACAAAAGCAAGCTTGTAGTTTTACGTGACTGTTGACATCGCCATCGTGACCACAGTACCTCCAGCTTTGTGAGACCCGAACCGTAAGTATGTGACTTTTCGTTTTAAAAAGATCTCGAACCACCTCTGCTCTGGTGAGATGTCACTCCTAGGATTCTGCTCCCTGCTTCCCTCTTAGGGGCTGCCTGGCCGAGGTGTTAAAGGCGTGTTCGGTTCACAGTCAGGAAGTCAAAAGTTTCAAGAAACGAGATTTCCTTTTCCGAAGGTGCACATAGTCCTGAGGTTCACTCAGCCTCAGAGGCGTAGCCAAAAAGGGGGAGGGGCGGTTACTGGTGATCAGAACCCTCTCCCCCATGGAAAATTTACAAAAAAAAATAATAGAAACCTATAAACTAAATAAACATTCAGGGACATAATTGTAGAACCAAAAGATCTGTTGAATTCATTTTCTAAGAAGCCTCGAAAATTGGATTTTAGATTGTAAACTGAACGTTACCATTCACTGTAAAACTGTTGACCTTGATCGAATTGTTCTTATTCTGTGTTTTAATGTAAAATTTTGTAGTGTGCTGCAATCTGAATATGAGCATAATTCACTTGCATCAGTGTATTTATAATGACAAGTCTTGCATGCGCACACCGCACACGCACCTTCATTGTGTTCTATCATGTGTAACCTTCCCCCACCGGCCGATCCTTGCTACGCTACTGCTCAGCCTACACCAATAATGGGTACCAGGTTAATTCGTGAGGGCAAAGGGGCCGCGCGTAGAACTAACTACTCTACTCCAACAAGTGCCGAAGTTACGGAGTTATCTTTCACATCTCCAGGGGCCTTCATGGCCTCTACGGGGATACTGCCTTTTTTTACCAGCTCCCTTTTGGAATTCCGCGGTTGAGTATTACAACAAGTTATCCATGTCTCTGTCACCTACTAAGTTCCGAAAGATGAGTTGTTAGTTTTTCTTATGGCATCATGTGGTTGTGTGGTTTGGGGACAGTTTGTTTCTCGTTACTTTGTTTCTCGCGATCTGTCCAAGATTGGCTGTACGTCGGGTTTTCTTCGCTCTCCTTTTTCGCACCTAAATGCTGCACCCGCATACAGTAAATGAAATGAAATGGCGTATGGCTTTTAGTGTCGGAAGTGTCCGAGGAGAAGTTCGGCTCGCCAGATGCAGGTCATTGGATTTGACGTCCGTAGGCGACCTGAGTGTTGTGATGAGGATTAAATGATGAACGAGACGACACATAAACCCAGCCCCTGTGCCAGCTGAATTAACACTGCCGGAAATCGAACCCGGGACCCTTGTAACCAAAGGCTAATCATTTAGCCATGGAGCCGGACACCTGCATACAGAACTGAAACACGACGGACTACAAGCAGAAGTTCTGGCAAACGCCTCTATAAACTCCTCGATGACACTGAAATATTGCAACGTTCATTCAACGTGGGGTAGAGGTTCAAACGTTACTATGCTGCAGTATCACTGTTGTTGGAGTATGAGACAAATGGACACAGCTCATTTGTGCGGTGAAAAGAAACAGGTTCCGCTACAACTAATACAAATAAATGTTCGGCACATAGAAACTAAAAATCATACCCCACCCCCATTACCAGACAAATTTTACAGACACCCCAAGGTGGCGGACGCAGTGTCAACACATTCTTGAAGCAACCGGTCCGTTGAACTCGTTCGAGCGCTTGACACGTATCTAGCAACCTTGCCGGACAGGGAAGGAACATTTGATAAACGAAACTGCAGCAGTGTGAAGCACCATTGGTAATTCTTTGCTACTGACCATAACAAGTTGTACTGCTCGTAAATTAAGTTAATGCTGTTAAGACGCGCAGTTGACTGAATTATGTGGCAAAAGTTTCTCAAGCACCTCCTGTGTTCAGGGGAATGTTTCCACTTTCTGGTCTGTCCTGAACCAAGAGCACCGAAGCTCAATATGTCCAGTTTGAGATGTTGAATGTTCCGGACGGAGAAGTAGGAATCATAGTGTACACTTTCCCTCCCATAACTAACTAACTACAAATATTTTCATTCCCTACCCTGAAGGGGTGAGGCGGGCCACCTAGAGGGTAACGCCCTCTCTCTGACCTCCCTCCCGTGCATTCGCGGCACATTTGTTTGGAGTGAGCTCTACTCCCCTAAGAGTGTTAATTCCTGTAGACGTGATACTGTATAGGCTTTTGGGCTTATGCCGTGTCAAGAAAATAAGGTGAAATTCTTTACATTTCGCAGAGAACTGTGTTCTGCGTCATCAGAAGAAAATCTCGACTGTCCACGAGCAAGGCTTCTTAAACAATGCCATTTTGAAATTTAGACGTCATAATAGAAGTGGAAATGGTACGTTCATTCGTCACCAGATGGCTCCTCGGACGCGGCACTAACGCTAGCGTTCGAAGCGGAAGCTGACCGAACCACCAGAATCAGTCTAAAGAGGTCACATGTGTACGTAACATATGACATTGACAGGTGTATGATATGACATAGTATGTTTGGTATTCAGCCCGAAGGCTGGTTTGATCCTCTGCAGCTCTGCCAACAGCTGTCATAAATAGCTTAGGCATCACTGAAGAGGCGTACTAGGGAAATGAGGAGTGAGGTAGTTTCCCGTTGCTTTCCTCACCGAGCCAGCAGTTGCTGTTACATATCAGTCTGCCAAGCCCACTGAAATGCATGCACCAACCGACCCTATGAGCGATATTTCCACACCATTCATAACAGGGACTGGCTGCATAAGGAATGGTATTACTAGCATCACTCATACCTCAGTCACTTTCATATTGTCAAAGCCAAGGATGAGACTGAGACAGGTCAATGAAAGTAACAAATTTGATATAGCCCATACCAGAAGACACAGTGCACTGTAAACACTACATCTCGCCAGCAAAGGAACCCTGAATGAAACATCTGGCGATGAGGAACGTACGAATTTGGAAAACCCGAGACGAAATAACAATAGTGAAGGGACAGGGAAGGGAACTACCTACGTAAATCCTTAATGGCTGGCAACCAGGTATTGCTTAATTAATAGCCAGTGTCCCTGTTGTAATTGTTAGGATTTTACGTATATCCACAGCTTCCCATATAATCCTGGACATGTAACGTCTAGAGTGGGTAAGAGCTCGAGCATCTTGGAACATGACATCATGGCCCGACGATAGAGAGTGCTCAGCTATTGCCGATTTGTCTGGCTGGTTGAGACGAATATTACGTTCATGGTCCTTGATACGGGCACCAACGGACCGGCATGTTTGGCTGATGTACACCTTACCGCAAGTGCAGGGAATTTCGTATACCCCAGGATGTAAAAGTGAGGACAATTTGTCCTTGGTTTTACTTCCTGTTACCAAAGACCTGGCGGTCGTTAAAGAGGATTGTGCGCGAGTGTGTTTTTCCACTGTTATGCATCGCCTCGAAATTCCATACATAAACTTCTGAACGAAGGTTTGCTTCGTTATATTTACAGTTCAATTTCGTTTTCAGTTCTCGCAAGATATTTCACTTTTCAGCTAGGTAACCTCCGTTTATATCGCACCGGATTTTTATTCTTAATGCAACAAAAAATAAGATTTGTTTCACGAAACACGAAGCGTTATAATCATACATTATCCCGTAGCTGGCATTTTCAAATGAACTAGCAGATAACATCTAATGACAACGATGCTGATTAAAAAGAGAAATGACCAAAATTGACCTCATAAATGCTCCTAATAACACATAATTTCACGATACGGAATTCACTTAAACCAAACGAAAATATTTCGCTTACTCTATTACGAAGTTATAAAGCCTAATTTAAATAATTGCATACTGTACCCAAGGCTAAGTTGCACGCACATTAGTTAGCTGACAAGTAAATTCTGAATTCAAAATTTAATTCATGTATGTATGTATGTATGTATGTATGTATGTATGTATAATTACTGTTTGTACAAAATGTATTTGCTGTATATTTCTGATGTTAACTGTAAATGATATACATGTTCCTTATTTGTTCTGAAGTAAGTTATTTAATATCACCTCTGATTTGCCCAACAATCATCACCCACTCCAGTCAGCCTTCAGTAAGGTGTTTAATATACATAATGTTCAAGTCTTCCCTTGCTAAGTATTGGATGCTTTCTGGGCACAACGGAATCAGATCCACTTGGTAACTAACTATATAAACCAAAAGGCACTAACGTGTCGGGGGGTACATTACGCTTATGAACTGTACTTAGCCTTTGTCTACGTTAGTGTAAATAAAATACCATATAATAAACTCTTTTTAACTGAAGAATGAATGTTTACTTGACTTGGTACATATGTGGATCTGAAATCATAATGCCATCGTCCCAAGGCCATATGAGAAGGTAAGTACAAATGTTATTTGCTCTCTAAGTCATCATCCTGGAGGGTGGTTTGATTCTGAAAAAGAACGTGCATAGGTTAGATTTCCGTACGATATAAACTTCATCATGATCCGTATTGACAAACAATCATATTAACAAGAAATTAAGTTGAAGGTCCACCTATTCAATAACATTTAATATGATGTCAAATCACTTATACAGTGGGACCGGTTTCCATCCATTTATGGGTCATCTTCAGCCATGGACTAAAATTGACAATATATAGTTCAAATACAATCAAATTAACACTTCAAAATATTATGTACATATTAAAAATTATTTTACAAAAGAGGCAAACGTACTCTCCGTCTATAATGCTATAATTAGTGAATCTGAAGTCTACTAGTCGAATGTTGTCATCTGTGACAGTGCCATTGGTATTAATCTAAAATGAGCTGTCCTAAATTTTAAGAGGATACCGTGGTTTACAGAGGTGTAAGAATGTGCGGGTATGAATGGGTGGATAGAGAAAATATCAAATTTCAATTTAAAATTCTAAAATTTGAAATTGTATATTTTTAATTTAAAATTCTAAAATTTGAAATTTTATTTCTTTCCAAGGTATTTTTTGTTTCTTTCCAAATCTTAAAATTTGTTAAACAATATCAAATAACAATTGAACAAAGGTCAGCTCGTGAGATCGAGAAACAATATTAGAAAAGGCTAGAACGATCAGGCAACAACGATTTAACAAAATGAGCTTGAAGCTCCCAAGTTACAAATTTTACAAGAGCACCACTGCCCCCTTCAAGGAGGCTGAGCTGCAAAATGTGCTACATTCACAGCGAGCGCCTTTGCTTCACATACTTAAGTAGGAGGCTATTCTCCAAAATTTACAAGTTTCAAGCCTCTCCAAGGCACAAATTAACTTTTACAAAACAACAGTATTCACTCTCTTACCCGCTCAATAGTCCGATTTACATTTAACAAGGAACTGAATAATCGTAGTTAACTTTAACAGGAGTAATAAATACCTATTCTACCAGCCGAATTGGCCGTGCGGTTAGGGGCACTCGGGTGTGAGATTGCATCTGGGAGATAATGGGTTTGAATCCCACTGTCGGTAGCCCTGAAGGTGGTTTACCGTGGTTTCCCATTTTCACAGCAGGCAAACGCTGGGTCTGTACCTTAATTAAGGCCACGGCCGCTTCCTTCCAACTCCTAGGCCTTTCCTATCCCATCATCGCTATAAGACCTATCTGTGTCGGTGCGACATAAAACCATAGCAAATCTATAAAAATATTACCCATTCTGCATGGCCTTAGTGAAAAAGAAAACTTTAAAGTTATTGGCCGAAAATCAAAATGTTAGGAGACGAACTCTTGCGCTCCTTTGAAATTCAGTAGGACATCATTAAAACCTTATGTGGACTTACGGCCCGAAGTTACAGAGGCTAACCCTACACTACGAAGCTGACTAGATGGAGAGAAAGTTTAAAATTACAAAAATTAAGAGATAGATTTTGAAGATTACAAAATCATAGTCACCTTAATATCAAATTGAAGAGAAATAAATGAGGGTACACACTCTTTATTCCCTAAGTTTGAATAAGGTCTCAGACCTGATTCAAAGATTACAGAGTTACATTAAGAAAATATTTTAAAACCTTCCCCTCAAACTAGCTTTCTGAGACTATTACATGATTAAAAGATGTCTGCCTTTACCTTGAGCTGGTGGGCCTTCCGGAGATGGACGAGGAGCGTCCCCTGCCTCCTCTATGAACACACTCTACTGCCGGACCGCAGCGATCGAAAGACAACATGGCCCAAAAGGTCCCAGCTTCTATAGCGGAGAGGGTGATTCCAGAGATCTCTGAACCGAAGCCCTGGACACACCCACAATTTGATTGGTTGATTAAATTAATTTCAAAAGTTCCTTTTGACTGACATATTAAGTCGGCGAGAAAAGATAGAAGTGTTGATAACTTTAGAACACAAAACACAATCTACAAGCAATTCAGTTTTACCAACTAATGACTACAAAATTTCTCTTGAAAATTAGTTGTCCAACCTCTCATCAGAAGGAGCACCTATGTTGACAGTAGAGACATCTGTCGATAAATGTTCAAACTTCTTCCGAAATAAGTTTTACTAATCATATTACAGATGGCCTTCTAAAAGGCGCTTAGTTTGAATGTACGGAGTTGGTGTACCTTCGGTACACTAATAAATAAACCCTGTACATGTAAATTAAAATATTAAAATTGGAGCTGAGCTGTTACACATGCAATATTAAAACTGGAGCTGAGCTGCTACACTGGTGTTGAAAATTAAAATAACCATCTTGTGTGCTTAGCTGGTAAGGGCCGATTGCAGAAACGGTGACTAGTTTTAAGCCTTAGACAAACGTCTACCTGAACAACGTCTAAAGTTGATCACGATCTTCCATTGCATAAATAATGTTCAGACGGTGTTTAGCTAGACGTCGTTTAAAGTTCCAATATTGTTTCAAAAACGGAAACAGAAGTATCTTTCATGCAACTCTTTGCTTGTCACTACCAATGAAATTCGTCGGTGCTTGCGCCTAACGTTAGTCAGCTGTCGTCTTCTTACACATTACTATTTTGCTATTTGCTTTACATGGCACCGACACAGATAGGTTTTATTGCGACTATGGTAGAGGAAAGGCATAGGAATGGGAAGGAAGCGGCCGTGCCTTTAAATAAGGTACAGCTCCAGCATTTGCCTGGTGTGAAAATGGGAAAAAACGGAAAACCATCTTCGGGGCTCCCGACAGTGTGGTTCGAACCTACTATCTCCCGGATGCGAGCTCACAGCTGCGCGCCCTTAACCACACGGCGAACTCGCCCGGTTTACACTTTACTCAAATATGATTTACCCATAGATAAGAATATAGATTTCGATGGAAATAAAATCTCATAATATTAAAGACACTAAAGCGACACGCCACCGTACGAGGAAGTGCAGCGTTTATTAAAATGTTACGGTGAGTGTAATCGAAATAGCTTCTGGGAAGGCAAGATAAAAGTATGTTACTGTGTAACCGAATGAGTTGTGCGGGCCATTCTTGCCTTCTAGAGATAATACGTTCGAAGCACACCATCGGCAGTTCTGAAGATTGGTTTCCGTAGTTTCCCCATTTTTTGGATCAGGCAAATACTGGGGCTGTTATTACGTCTATATCTCTTCCTTCTCAGTCCTTGTCTTTTCCTATCTCATAGTTTCCAAAAACTTTCCTCAATTAGCGCGACGATTATCCGCAAAAATAAATGCATGCATACACAACCTACTTTTTAGTGCCACTATTATGTGTGCTTACTTGGCGGTATATGTAATAACTAAATCCTTCCCGGTTGACATATGTGACAGCCCTCTGACTATCTGGACAAGTTATTCCGAAATGGATGTAGGTGAAGTGACGTAAAATTCCGGGGAAGTTATCCCAAATATAATAAAATATATCGGTTGCCAAAAACTGTAGTCAAGTTCACAGTTATCGGGCTGTCCCTTATGTCATATGCTTCATGCTACATAACCTCTAATTGTGATTCAGTCGAAAAATTTGAGGTTAAATAGTCTTCTCGGCAGTGTTTAAACATTGCCGGTTGAACGCCGATTTTAGACAGTGTCTAAGTGATAAATAACGTAGTTGCAATGCGGCAGCCATACTTAGACGTTGTTTAACCATATTGTTGTTATTAGTCGTTTAGTCGCTTTCGACTCTCCGTGACCCCATAGACCAAAGTGCGCCATTTCTTCCTGTCGTATACAATTTTCCGAAGTCTTTCTAAATTGAGAGCCGTGGCTTCCTTGATGTCATCAATCCACCTCATCCGTTGTCGCCCTCTTCTCCTGTTACCACCAGTCTTCCCCAGCATTAAGGTCTTTTCCAGTGAATCATGTTTTCTCATGATATGACCGAAGTACTTTAGTTTTTGCCTGAGTATTTGACCTTCCAGTGAATAGCCTGGGTTGATTTCCTGTAATATGGACTTATTAGATCTCTTCGCAGTCCACGGAACTCTAAGGAGTTTTCTCCAACACCATAGTTCAAATGCATCTATTCTTCGGCGCTCAGCCTTTCTTACTGTCCAGGTTTCGCTTCCGTACATTGCTACTGGGAAGACCATAGCCTTCACTATACGAATCTTCGTTCTTAAAGTTACGTCTCTACTCTTGAAAACGTTATCAAGGTTGGCCATTGCCTTCCTCCCAAGGAGCAAGCGTCTCTTAATTTCATGGCTGCAATCGCCATCAGCAGTTATTTTGGAGCCCAAGTAGATGAAACTAGGAACAACCTCCATTGTTTCACCATTTATATGCCAGGAGGTGATAGGTTTAGTTGCCATGATCTTTGTTTTCTTGACATTCAACCTTAGTCCAGCTTTTGCACTTTCTTCTTTCACCTTCATTAGTAGATACTTAAGTTGTTCCTCACTTTCTGCCAACAGGGTGGTGTCATCAGCATATCTAAGGTTATTTATATGTATCCCACCAATTTTAGCTCCAGTTTCTGTTTCATCTAATTTGGCATTCCTCATCACATACTCTGCATATAAGTTGAATAAGTAAGGTGACAATATGCAGCCTTGACGTACACCTTTCTCAATCTTGACCCATTCAGTTGTTCCATATAGGGTTCTCACCGTAGCTTCCTGATCAGAGTAGAGATTTCTCATAAGGCAAATAAGATGATCTGGTACTCCCATAGTCTTGAGTACTTGCCACAATTTATTGTGGTCGACACAGTCAAAGGCTTGAGCATAGTCAATAAAGCATAAGTATAGGTCTTTCTGGAATTCTCTTGCTTTCTCCATAATCCAGCGAATATTAGCAATTTGATCTCTGGTTCCTCTGCCTTTGCGGAAACCGGCTTGTTCTTCAGGTAGTTCTCGATCTACATACTGCCGAAGCCTATTTTGCAGGATCTTGAGCATAACCTTACTAGCATGCGATATAAGTGCGATTGTTCGGTAGTTTGAACATTCTTTAGCGCTGCCCTTCTTTGGAATTGGGATGAACACTGAGTTTTTCCAATCTTTTGGCCACTGCTGGGTTTTCCATATTTGCTGACATATTGAATGTAGCACTTTCACAGCATCCTCTCCTAGGATTTTGAACAGTTCTGCAGGGATTCCATCATAACCACTTGCCTTATTGTTTGCAATACTCTCTAGGGCCCACTTGACTTCACTTTCTAAGATATCTGGTTCTGGCTCTGACAACAGAGTAACTTCATCATCAGGAGTATTCCCATCTTTCCTAAACATCGTCTAAATACTGTTTCTGCAATCAGCCCTAAAATCTGCCTTGCTGAGTAAAATGTATCGGTGAGAATTTTCATGGCTAAAGATGACCCATAATGGGGTCGAAACCCGTCCCATTGTACAAATAATTTAGCATCATATTACCCAAATGGTATTGAATAGGTGGGCCTTCATTTTAATTTCTTATTAATAGGTTACATTTTGTTGAGACAGGGATAGCACATTGTAATATTATAAAGCAGTGTAAAAATTAGAAATACTAGGCAGAATAAAATGGTGAAGTAGTTCGTAATTACTTTCTTACTGCATCTGAAATAGCTATCTTAGTGCTATTTGCACAAGAAGACGTAGGTTGATTCTCGTGGCTTGAGCTCCTATGTAATTTGACTGCTGTACATTTTCAGTCGAGTAACATATGAGCTGACTCCTGCATATATATTTTTTTAATACCGCAAAGTCTCGAAGGCATACAATTCAAATACATGGTTTAAAACGCACAGTTTTTTACTTTGATCGCCGAAGTAGAAAATTAAGGATAGAAATGTTACGTATATCCACCTACAATTATCCACCTCTGAACTGTAACGGTTATCGCCATATGCTGCCGCCCTGGCACGCCCAGGTTCCGAGATTTAAAATCTGTAAGAATGTGGTTAAAGTGTACACAGAACGCACCTCCGCACTTTGCACGTTGCAACACAATAAATTATGAATGTCGTAGGTGGTATGTGATCATAATTTTTAGTAGTCTTAATTATTGTGGCCCGTTAACGTCCTCGGCCATGGAGAATTCGGTTGCAGCTTTTCGTATAATAATAATAATAATAATAATAATAATAATAATAATAATAATAATAATAATAATAATAAGTCATCTCCGTACAGGCTATGAAGGTCCTTGGAGGAGTGGAATTTTAAAAGGCCTCAATTACCCGTTACTTCGGCACTTGATGGGGTGGAGAGATTAGCTCTACGCCCGACAGCCTTTGCCTCCAGGAATTAACTTTGTACTCATTGTTGGTGTAGGCTGAGTGAATCTCAGTGTCATGTGCACCTCCGGAAGTGGAAATCTCGTTTCATGACATTTGGATTTCCTGGCGGGGAATCGAACCCGCGTTCTTCCGGGTGGACCGAACACGCCTTTACCGCTACGACCAGGTAGCCACTAATAACAATAATGTATGTCCAACCATTGCCCTGCCCTTCCTGATGTCAACCTCATCAGAGGAGTTAATGAGATGAAATGAATGACGTAATATATGATAGTAGGGAAGGGTGCCGGCACATAGCCCACTCCTGTCGAATAGCATCATGGGATCTGCTCAAGACTTTACGGCTTCAACCGACGGACGAATCACCACCAACAGCGTCGTATGCTCTCACTCCATAATGAGCACTACGGAAAGGTTTGACATTTAATCGAAGCATTTGGCACGCGATCTGACGTTGAAATTATTTTGGACCAATGGGACTCGAAACAGCTAACCAGGATTTCAGACCATATAGACTTCACGCCTTAACGATCATATCCATCAGGCGGGCTAATAATAATAATAATAATAATAATAATAATATCATCTTGATGGGAGACTTTAACACCCAGATTGGTAAGGAGCGCAGGTTTAAGAACATAGTCGGAGAATACCCGGCCCACAAGAGAACCAATTGTAATGGTGAGAGGCTGATCAATCTGTGTAAAAATCACAACCTTGTTCTTAAATCTACAGCATTCAGACACCTCCTCCGAAAAGCCAAGACCTGGAAATGTCCCAATCCCTTGCTAGGAGAGTACCAGTTAGATCACGTGTCCATCAGTAGAAGGAATAGCAAGGAAATAATGAACGTCAAGGTATTGAGAGGTGCCAATATTGATTCAGGCCACTACCTATATTTGGTCAAAGCAAATTTCATTCCACTCACGAAGTGCAGAGGTAACAATTACACCAGGTCCAAAATCCCAAAATTTAATCCAGCCCAGTTAAAGAGAACAACTTTACTAAGGTCCTAAGCAATAATCAGAATAAAACGGATTGGCCTAACATACAGAAGGCACTGATAGATGCAGCAACAGAAACCATCCTTGCAACCAGAAGGAGTAAACACCCATGGTGGACACCAACATGTGATAAGGCAATAGAGGAGAGATGACAGGCATGGGTGAAATGGAACTGCAACAAAAACACGGAAAATCATACAGCCTTCCTAACAGTAATAAAGAACATAGCCAAGACCATTAGAAATGCTAAGAGGCAATATAACAACGACATCATAGATCAGGCAGAGAAAGACTTTCAAAGGAACAACACCAGTAACTTGTACAAAACTCTAAAATCTCAGACAAACGCTTACTCAGTCCCTACACTCCACCTACGAGGACCAGACGGAGAACTGAAAATGAACAATGAAGATTGTACTACAGCCCTTGCAAAATATTTTGATGGCCTCCTCAATGCAGAAGAACCAGAGGAAAAACTACAGTTTCACTCTAAGAACGTTATTAACCTTGACTCCCTTCCTCCTACCAAAGAAGAAATCAAACAGATCATCTCTGAACTGAAATCTAATAGAGCAGCAGGCGAAGATGGCATCATTGCAGAATTATGGAAACATGCAGATGAAGAGTCAATTGACAGTATCCACAGAATCATAACTGACATCTGGACAACAGAAACACTACCAAGGTATTGGACTTCAGCTATCATCCACCCGCTGCACAAGAAAGGAGACAAGTTAGACCCTAACAACTATAGAGGGGTCTCTCTCCTATCAGTGACTTACAAAATCTTCTCCAAAGCATTGCTTAAAAGAGTGGAGACACAATTATATTCCTGCATAGGAAGTCAAGATCATGCACAGAGCAGATTCTGAACCTCAAAACTATCTTTACCTACAAAAACCTCAGCACCTCACCCTATGAAGCAATTTTCGTTGACTTCCAGAAGGCTTACGACTCGGTAGACAGACAGTCCCTCTTTGAGACGTTGACTGAAATGGAACTGGATAAGAAGACTTGGAATCTTGTGAAGGCTAATCTAACGAACACCATGTCCAAAGTCAAGTTCAGAGGGGGATTTTCAAAAAGCTTCGAGATCAAAACAGGTGTTAGACAAGAAGATGGTTTGTCCCCTATCCTGTTTAACTGTGTGCTGGAGAAGGTCATTCGGGAATGGAGGAACAAACTAGCTGACAACTCTGGATTAAAAATCGGCTACAAAAAAGACAAGTTAACAGTTACTTGCCTAGCCTTCGCAGATGACCTCACACTCTTAGCTTCAAATATGGAAGAAGCTACGTACCAGCTATCCTCCCTAGAACGCATAGCAGCTCAAGTAGGGCTAAAGATCCTGTCAATAAAACAGAATTTCTGACAAACATCAGAGAAGCACCCAACTTCATTTCTTTGGGGGACAAAATAATACACAAGGCCAACTCATTCAAATATCTTGGAGAATGGATAACCCCAAATGTTAATGAGGACCTTGCAATGAAGAGTAGATGCACTAAATTAGAAAGAGCCTATTATCTTTGTAAGAACATATACAAGTCTAAATCCCTCTCCTTGAATCTTAGACACTACAACACCGTAGTAAGACCATCTGTACTGTACGCATCAGAATGCCTAAACATGACCCGAAAAGGACAACTCAGTAAACTGGAACTGAAAGAGCGAAAGATCCTGAGAAGGATTATGGGTCCCATTAAAGAAGGAGATGGCTACAGAATCAGGCACAACAAGGAACTGTACAGTAAAATAGAGGGCATTACAACAGCTATGAGGAAGAGAAGACTAATGTTCTATGGTCACGTAGTCAGGATGGACAGCCAGAGACTCACTTCAAGGATCTTCAACACTGTATCTAGAGGTAAAGCAACAAATGCCAAATGGACTAATTTAGTGCGGAAAGACCTAGAATACCTAAACATTGATCACATTGACAGTGATAAGTTCAGAAAGTTAGTCAAGACATCTGACTCTCTCCAGTCACTAACAACTAAATCACTGCGTCCAGGAGTAGGAGTGAAATGGACTCAAGAAAGAAAAGACATCCATTGCGATAGAATGAAGGAATACTGGGTTATGAGGAAGGAAAGAGCTCACCAGAGTTAAGAACCACGTGGTTCATCGTAGGCCTAAAAGAATAATAATAATAATAATAATAATAATAATAATAATAATAATAATAATAATGCAATAAAATTTCACCTGCCAACACGAGTGTCTCACCCTGATGTATTCCACAATTCCACAGAACTGTGCCAGTTTTCAATCCCACAACCTTCAGCATCAAAGGTCAGTCTGCCAACCAACTATAGCCTACATATGTATTTCGTCCCGTAAGTAACAATACCGCGTATGTGACAATGCTGTTCCCGTCCTATACGCTTCTGTAAAGAAAAATGAGCCTTAAATACACCATACGGTACTCTAGGAGGAGGTTATATCATGCAAATATACATTCTTACAGTACGGTACAATAAGGTTCATTTTGCTTTACACACGCGCATAGGGAAATTAACTGAACGAAAATTGTTCCGATGGACTGCATGTCATTATGTGGCTGGGAGGCGTGCCCAGTCTTAAGGAACATAATGGATAGCAAGAGCATTGTCAGATACGCGGTGTTGTTTCTTAAGGGACAATTTCATAGGGGTTCGGCTGCCGTACGCGTATCATAGCAAAACAGGACTCAGTGACGCTTTATCTTAATTCTAAGGCTCTTACTTGTCTGATATTCTTGCTGTGTATGTCGAATAGCAGTCTGCAGCAATATGGTATATTGCGGCCATCTTAGGGCAGGATTTAATTACAGTTGATAAGGGAGAAGGATATTAAAAGAAACCGAATCTTATTTTCGTAATATTTATTTACTCATTTATTTTCTTGTTTAGTTAGTTACAAACTACAAACCTAATTAGGTGAAACACATATACACATACTACACTTCATATAAATGAAGATAAAAGGAACACATTTAAATTATATTAACTCCAATTTAAGTCCTTGAAAAGTGCCGATGGCGTAGATGTTAAGCCCCTTCAAAAAATAAGCAATAAGTATTTGTAAAAATAAATTCGAATATAAACTAATATTTTCAGTAGGTTAATATCAACAATGAAAAACAATATTACAAATGTTCCGTTATAAATGCACATAATATAACATAGTACTTACTAACAATTGAAAATCTGTATTATTATTATTATTATTATTATTATTATTATTATTATTATTATTATTATTATTATTATTATAATTTTTATTTTTTTACAAGCGAATGGATCACTTACTGTAGGATCACGCTACAACGTCCTTTCTTTCCCTTCGTGCGCAGTTTCCACTGTGTCCAACTCTGCTTCAAGCATTCGCTGGTTTGCTTCCGTCGTTCACCTATCCAGGCTCTTCTGGTCTTCTTAGTACTTCCTGCAGCTTGAAACCCTTCCAGATTTTTCACTGTGTTCCTAAATTTCCTTAATCCATGTTGTAGAGGTATTTTTTTATTCTGCAGAAGTAATCAAATATATATTTGGTAAGTCTGTTTGCGTTCATTCTGTACAGAAGTCCAAGAAACGCCAATCTCCTTTTCTTCATGGTCTCCCAGATTCTTTCCACCTTCTGATAAACTTCTTTGTTGCTCCGAAGTTCCCATCCGCTTTCAGTTTGGACAGCTCCCATCATTTTTCTAACGATTCTTCTTCCCAAGACCTCTAGCTTCTCCAGGCATTCACTGGCATAACGGCATTGTGTTTTAACCACGGTGTTGTATTGTTTTTATTATTATTATTATTATTATTATTATTATTATTATTATTTCAGTCGGCAGCCATCTTCGGCAATAATAATAATTATCATTGCGTTCCTGGGTTCTTGACCTTGAGCAGTAGAAAGTAAAATATTTAGGTCGTGTAGATTAATTTGGGGCAGATAAATTGAATAGAGAGAGCAAGCTATGGCTGCCAGTAAGATTGTTAAATAATGTATCTAGATAAATAGATGACCTACTGTTATATAGCCCAGGTATTTCATTAAATCGTCATAAGAACATCTTTCTTTCTTTCTTTCTTTCTTTCTTAACCTGTTTAGCCTCCACTGTCGGTTTTCCCTCGGACTCAGTTAAGGATCCCACCTCTACTGCCTCAAGGGCAGTGTCCTGGAGCGTGAGACTTTGGGTCAGGTTATACAACTGCGAAGGAGGACCAGCACCTCGCCCAGGCTGCCTCACTTGCTATGGTATACAGGGGCCCTGTGGAGGGATGGGAAGATTGGAGAGGACAAGCAAGGAAGAGGAAAGGAAGTGGCTGTGGCTTTAAGTTAGGCACCATCCCGGCATTTGCCTGTGGGAGAAGTGGGAAACTACGGAAAAACACTTTCAGGATGGCTGAGGTGGGAATCGAACCCACCTCTACTCAGTTGACCTCCCGAGGCTGAGTGGACCCCGTTCCAGCCCTCGTACACTTTTCAAGTTTCGTGATAGAGCCGGGAATCCAACCTGGGCCTCCGGGTGTGGCAACTAATCATGCTAACCACTACACCACAGAGGCGGACGTCATAAGGATATAACGTCAAAATATTAACTAACACCATTACTCCCACCCCAGTGACATTTCAGAACATTACGGACTATGGCCTGGTAAGTTGGCTATGAACTAATATCTTCAGTAAAATAATATCAGCAATCGAAAACAACATTACAGATGATCCGTTATACATGCACTTAACAAGGTACTTACAATTGTAAACCTATATTATTATTATTATTATTATTATTATTATTATTATATTATTATTATTATGTCCGGCTCCATGGTTAAATTGTTAGCATGCTGGCCTTTAGTCCTGTGGGTCCCGGGTTCGATTCCCGGCTGGGTCGGGGATTTTAACCTTCATTGGTTAATTCGAATGGCTCGGGGGCTGGGTGTGTGTGTCGTCTTCAGCATTAGAATTCTTCTTAGGGTAGGGCCCCATCCTCATAGCCGCGCAGGTCGCCTATACGGTGCTGACTCGAAAGACCTGCAACAGGCCTCTTCTCTGGTCACAGGCCATTATTATTATTATTATTATTATTATTATTATTATTATTATTATTATTATTATTATTATTATTATTATTATTATTATTATTATTTAGTTCACAAACCTGTTTCCACAGACGAGGCTGTGTCGACCGAGTCACGGCGGTATAACCGTTACATCAATTACGGAGTAAATGCTGTAATTTCAGCTAGTCCATTAGCTGAGAGATGGCATCCCCACCTATGGTCTTACTTCCTTCAGGCTAGCAACCCGTCGGAAAGACATTTGATTACTTTCATGTCATGCGAAAGGAAAAGAAACCAGACGAAAATGAAAAATGACGAACATGGCAAAGAAAAGGTTAATGATAAGGATCATAAATGGAAGAAAAAGAATACATTTAAGTGTGCTACAAGGAATGTACAGGGAATTGCATACAAAAACGATCAACTAGATGCTATTCTCTCAAAAAAGTACATCTCGATTGCTTCAATCTCTGAAACCAAACGTAAACTACAAGGCACAAAAAACGGTAAATTACCTACAATTCTATAGTGGGGTCAAACAAGAGGATAGATGCCAAGCGGGAGTCATAATCATGATACATAATAGTCTAAGATCGAGAGTAGATAACTACACTTTCTGGAATCAAAGAATTATTTCGATAAAGCTAAAGCTATCCAGAGGCTGTCTGACGGTCATAGGTGTTTATGCCCCAGTAGAGGGACGATTAGAAGACAATGATAGTTTCTATAACAATTTACGTTTCTATAACAAGTCACGTTCAAGGGTAATGGTTACAGCGATTTGCAGATTCATAGAGCCGTGCATCCCAGAGAAACGACCAAGCAAAGCTCACAGAAGGAAGATGTGAAGAGAACTGCCTACTTGCCTTACATTCACAACACCACAGTTCGAATTGCCAAGGTCCTCTGCAAACACAATATAAAAACCGTGTTTGGCACCGGCACTAAAATTGCTCACAGTCTGAGTAAAACCAAGGACTAATTGTCCCCATTTTTACATCCTGGGGTATACGAAATTCCCTGTACTTGCGGTAAGGTATACATCAGCCAAACTTGCCGGTACGTTGGTACCCGTATCAAGGAACATGAACGTAATATTCGTCTCAACCAGCCAGACAAATCGGCAATAGCTGAGCACGCTCTATCATCGGGTCATGATGTTATGTTCCCAGATGCTCAAGCTCTTACCCACACTAGACACTACAGGTCCAGGATTATACGGGAAGCTGTGGAAATTCGTAGAAATCCTAACAATTTCAACAGGGACACTGGCTATCAATTAAGTAATACCTGGTTGCCAGCCATTAAGGATTTACGTAAGTAGTTCCCTTCCCTGTCCCTTCACTATTGTTATTTCGTATCAGTGTTTTCCAAATCCGTACGTTCCTCATCGCCAGATGTTTCATTCAGGCTTTTGTCAATGTCATACACCTCCCAATGTCATATGTTACGTACACATGTTATGTGACCCACTTAGATTCCGGTTCGAACGCTAGCGCTGGGCCACGTCCGGGGAGCCATCTGGTGACGAATGAACGTACCATTTCTACTTCTATTATAGCGGCAAAATTTCAAAAGCTCATTGTTTAAGAAGCCTTTCTCGTGGACAGTCGAGATTTTATTCTGATGACGCAGAGCATAGTTCTCTGCGAAACGTAAAGAATTTCACCTTATCTTCTTGACACAGTATAAGCCCACAAGCCTATACGGTATCATGTCTTTAATTTACAGAAAGTAATTAACAAAATTAATAAGAAAAATATGATACTTTTACTGGGGGACTTTAATGCCAGAGTAGGAAATAGCAAAATTCAGAACAATATAGGAACAAATGGGGAAGAAACTTGCAATAGCAATGGAAGGAAACTTACTGACTTTATTCTCTTCAATCAGTTAAAAATAATGAACACCATGTTTCCACATAAAGACAGTCATAAGTTCACATGGTCAGCTAGGAAGCATCGATCTATCATTGATTATGTCATCTGCCACCAAAAGCTAGCAGAATTAGTTTCAAATGTTAGAGTATATCGAGGTCCTGAAATGGAAACCGATCATTTCTTAGTAGTTCCACCAGTCCGCATAAAGCCAAGATGGATGAAGAAATTTAAACCCTGCATGGAACAAAAAGAAACAACTTATAAAATTGTTTTTTAAGAGATCCGAGCATAGAATGGCTATACCAAAATAGACTAAATATTATAATTCAAGCAAAACCAGTGAGTACCAATGTAAAGGAAGAATGGTCAAATATTAGCTTAGCTTTGAAACAGGCAGCTTTTGAAAGTTTAGGAATAAAAGAAAATGGAAGAGAAAAAAGGGCTTGAGAATCTGGGATGAAATAAAAATGGTCATATCAGAAAAAAGAGGTGCTTACAAGAAATGTCTTTCAACTGGTAAAATACAATTAAAAGAGAGGAGTAGCTAAACGAGAAGTTAGACCAAAACTTAGAGCAAGTTGGGAAAATGTTGTTTCTACATTGGAAACATACTGAACAAGATCACGACCACAAACTTATAAAATTCTGAAGAAATTAAACAGGGAAGTTAAGGAAGAGGTAGAACTTGAAATAATACCACAAAATGATGGGCTTAATTATTTTCAAACACTCCGGACAAGTTAAAAAATGAAGTGTTGACTTTGCCAGTATCTAACAACAATACATTGGAATCTATAACATTAGAAGGACTAGACCAAACTTTGAAGGACCTAGGAAATGGTAAAGCACCTGGAGAGGATGCGATACATGCTGAACTGTTCAAATATTCAAGTAAAACTTTCAAACAAAGATTCCTCAGCTTTTTAAATCAAATTTGGAATGGAGACAATCCATCAGAAAGTTAGCAGGAAGCAATAGTTATCCCTCTTCATAAAAAAGGTGACATAAAAAACATGAAAATTACAGAGGAATTAGCATTGTTAACTCAGGTTATAACGTATATGAAAATATCATTAAAGATAAGTTACAGCAACATTGTGAAGATAAACTGGGTAATGAACAACAAGGTTTCCGTAAATGGCGCTCCTGCGTTGATGCATATTTCACTATGAAGATATTAATAGAAAAACGTAGAGAATTCAATTTGGAAACACACATTGCATTTGTGGACTTTAAAAAAGCCTTTGACCGAGTAAACAGAAACGAATTTCTTCAAATTCTAAAACAAGACAATGTTTCTCAACAGATTAGGTCTATTAACAATATCTACAACATCTACAAATCCAATCTCATTTCTGTAAAATTGAACAAGAACCACACCGAGTGGAAATCAATAAATGGTGTTGTAAGACAAGGCTGCGGACTCTCCCCTATGAATGCAATAATGGAAACTTGGGAACAAGGGCGCCACGGATAAATAGACGCCTCGAACACATAGACGCCATATTATTTGCTGATGATGTTGCATTGCAGGCTACGATGAAAGATGGCCTACAAAGATTAGTTTTCAATCTAAAAAAATGTTTTCTCAGATTTTAATGTGATTTTTCCAACAGAAAATACACAAATAATGGCCTTCAAGGGAAGAGAACCGATTCCTAGTAAAATACATTTAAATAATACAACATGGGAAAGATTAAATGTGTTCAATTATTTCGAGTACAATTTATCATACAAATCACAGTTAGATATATCTGCAAAAATGAATAAATTCACAAAAACTACAGGAATAATAAACATCTTGAAACCATCACTTGTACAGAAACATGCGCGATTTCGCCATTATAATACTCTAGCTAAACCAACACTTTGCTATGGATCTTAGGCATGGACCTTAAGATCTCAAGACTTGTCTCGAATTATGGCACGAGAAATGACAGTCATGCGTCGTACAGCAGGGTATACAAAATGGGACCATAAAAGGAATGAGGAGGTGCCAAAAGAACAGAAAGTACAACCGGTAACTGACTACATCTACAATTATCAGGAAAGCTGGAAACGTCATATACACAGGATGGAACCTGGCAGATTGCCAAAAGAGATTCTTCGATACCAACCCAGAGGAAAGAGATCTGTAGAACGTCCGATGAAGAGATGGAGGAAAAGTGCAAGACCGTAACGGGACACATGGCCCAATACTTGGAAGGAAGATGATGATGAGGACGATGATTTACGTCACTTAGTCGACATTCTCAGTCCCACTGTCTGGCTTTCTCGGCCATCCTCAATTACCAGAGCTGAGTAAATCTCTTTCCAGACATAAGCTCAGGATTAAAATCCCTCGCTGACAAGGCGTCGAACACGGTGCCTTCGAGCAAACACGCTACTCCTACAGCACATTATAACTTTATATAGTAGTAATTAGAAAAGTTTGGAATATGGTACATCTAATTTTCACTTGATAAACGTAGGCTAATAATCTGTAATGGAACCATTAATCTACAGCGCTCCACGAAATAGACCGCACCTTGAGGAACGATCCCATTCCAAACAATTAGTACCCTGAAACAAAAATATTCCTGACCTTTCGTGTTCAGTGAAAGTAAGAATGCTTCATTCTTTCATGTCCATTAAGGAAATGGTGAAATAACTGACTCCAAACAACACAGTTTGCCTTAGGTAAAATTTCAAATGTACTTTCAAGAGTCAACTCGTTCCCGCATCCGGCAAATAAGACAGCATTTCGTAAGCAGTAACTTATTTCGTCTGTAAAATAAAGGTGCCTGGGTATTTCCTACATGGAGGTACAAAGTCCACGTTTTTGTACTTATTTTGTACTTAAACTAACTCTTTCCCTCACATCTCTGTCTTTACATTCTAAACATAGCAGGATTGATGCCTGATGAGATCGGTGGCAAAGCGAGAGTTAAAAAGCAAGAAGTCCGCGCCAGAAACTGTGAAACAATGAAAGATTCCAATTGAACAAAATTCCAATTGGTTAAGTCCATTTAAACCGAAATCTGCAGCATTTGAAGGAACGTTGAACAGATAACATTATTATTGTTATAATAATAATAATAATAATAATAATATACTGGGCGAGTCGGCCGTGTGGTTAGGGGCGCGCAGTTGTGAGCTTGCATCCAGGAGATAGTGATTTCGAGCCCCACTGCTGGCAGGCCTGAAGATGGTTTTCCGTGGTTTCCCATTTCCACACCAGGCAAATGCTGGGGCTGTACCTTAATTAAGGCCACAGTCGCTTCCTTCCCACTCCTAGGCCTTTCCAAACCCGCCGTCGCCATAAGACGTATCCGTGTCGGTGCGACGTAAAACAAATTTGTAAAAAAAGTATTATTATTATTATTGTCCGCCTCTGTGGTGTAATGGGTTAGCGTGATTAGCTGCCACCCCCACAGCCCCGGCCTCGATTCCCGACTCTGCCACGAAATTTGAAAAGTGGTGCGAGGAATGGAACTGGGTCCAGTCAACCTCGGGAGGTCAAGTGAGTAGAGGGGGATTTGATTCCCTACTCAGTCATCCTCGAAGTGGTTTTCTGTGGTTTCCCACTTCTCCTCCAGGAAATTGCCAGGATTATACCTAATCTAAGGCCACGGCTGCTTCCTTTCCTCTTCCTTGTCTATCAATTCCAATCTTCCCATCCCTCCGCAAGGCCCCTGTTGAGCATAGCAGGTGAGGCAGCCTGGGCGAGGTACTGGTCCTACTTCCCTATTGTATCCCCGATCCCAAATCACACACTCCAGGATACTGCCCTCGAGTCGGTAGAGGTGGGATCCCTCGCTGAATCCGAGAGTAAAATCAACCCTGGAGGGTAAACAGATTAAAAAAGATAATAATAATAATAATAATAATAATAATAATAATAATAATAATAATAATTATTATTATTATTATTATTATTATTATTATTATCATTATTATTACATGCGAATAAGCCCGTTAATGGCTATTTAAAGTACTTAGAGGCGTGTATTTGCCTTCCTTTGCGCCCATACTGTATTTCTTTCATTTTTGTTTACTGTGGAATTCCTTTCTGTCTTAAGACCAGGTAGTTCTAGTCTTTTCCCTTGGTCTCTTCTCATGGTCAACTTGCCATTTGTGAATTTTGGATCTGAAAATTACCCTCTTCAGGACATCTGCTGGTGTAATTCCTGCTGTTTAAAATCGGTTTTAATTTCTCCAATCACTTTCATTCTGTCTGTTTTGGTATTACTCCTGTTTTCATAGAATTCGTCTATTTGTTTTGTAAGTCTGTCTGGGTGCATTCTTTTAATATGCCCATAGAATCTCAACCTACGTTTTCTAATGTCACTGTGAATATTTGTGTAGTCTATAATTTCCTGTCTGCCTCTGCGTCGGTATTGTACATCTGTAAGTTTTGGGCCTAGAATTTTTCTTATGATTTTTTATTCCTTTTCTTTTCAATATCTGCTTTCTTGTTCAAAGTAAGCGTTTCTTATCCACAAAAGACATTCTGCTTTAATGACTGTGCTGTAATGTTTTAGTTTTCTGTGCTTGGAGATACATTATTTGTTGGGAATATTTTAGGTTAGTCGGTATGCAGTTTCTGTCGTTTGGCATCTAATTTCATTGGCTTTGGTTTCGAATCCATTTTCCTGACTTGTTTCTCCAGATACTTACATTGTGATACTCGTTTAATTTTGCTATATATTGTCTCCGTGAATTTTGGTGCTTGTTCGTAGCAGCTGATGTATTCTGTCTTTTCAAAAGATATCTGAAGGCCATTTTTTCTGCAGGTTTTATCAGGTATTCAGTCTGATTTTGGGCTGTTGAAATGTTTAGGGTTAAGTTTGCTAGGTCGTCTGCAAACGCTAGGCGATCTATGAGTAATATTCTTCTGCCTAAAGTGAGTGATTGGTGAATTTTGAGAACTAATTTCTCTTTGCGCCATTCTTGAATCACCTCTTCAAGGGCGCATTTGATGAGTAAAGGTGAGAGTTGAACTCCTTGTCTTACTTCCGTTTTGATTTCAAAGGGACCTGAGATTTCCCCCATGCATTTAACCTTCTACATCGTGTCAATCAGTGTCTGTTTTATATTTGCAAGTGTCTGAATGTCTAAACCTTGTTTTACAATATTTTGAAGAGGGATTCATGATCAACTGAATCATAGACTTTTTTGTAATCAACATATGTGGAAACCAAATTTTTGCTACAAATTCTCTGGTGTTTTAATATTAGCTTTAGGTTCAAGATTTGCTCTGAACACGATTGGTCTGGTCTCAGTCCTACCTGATACTCTCCAATTTGTGGTTCTGGTTGTTGTTATGCTCTATCGAGTAATTAGGGGGATAGATCTTTTTAAGCATCTGAGACTAGTGACATTCTTCTGTAGTTGTTTACATCTGGTCTGTCTCCCCTCTGGTTTTGCGGTTGAATTAATGCATTTTTCCAGTTTTCTGGAATTTGTTAAATTTTTAAAATATCTTGCATGATTTTTGTGATTTCTTTTATGGTGTTTGGGCCTTCAGATTTGAGAACATGCGCTTTAATTTCTTCTCACCCGATGCTTTGAATTGTTTTTATGTCTTTCGAACTATCTTGTGATTTCTTCATCTGTTGGTATGAATTTGGGTAAACATTTTCAGGTTCTTATGGTGAACATCTTCGTGTTGGTCCTGGGCAGTTCAGTAGTTCCTTGGACCGAGCAAACGGCTGTGCGATTTCGGTCACGTAGCTATCAGCTTTCATTCGGGAGATGGTGGGTTCGAACCCCACTGTCGGCAGCCTTGAAGGTGTATTTCCGTAGTTTCCCATTTTAACACCGGGCTGTACCTTAATTAAGGCCACGGTCGCTTCCATCCCACTACTAACTCAGCTTCGGTGGTAGGGTCGTATTAGGCTAATGTTGTGGGACAGGTTTTCTGGAGGAACAATGGATAAAGCAATTGAGGGTAAGAGAAGACGAGATCAAAGTGATGACGGTCAGGTTCCGTTTTCAATGATTTAGTGAAAGGATATATGAAAATCCAAGAGGCCACAGAGCTAGTAGCAAAGGGAGGATTATGGAGGCGCTTTGTTAATTCACACCTTGCAAAAGCTACATTTTTAAATGATCAAAAACTTCGCGGCTCATGGTCCTTGTGAATGGGGAGTCGTTTTACTTTCGCAGAAATGGAACCTACAAATCCCTGCTGAAAACTAAGAATGTGACGGCTATCATCCCTTTACCTGTTCAAAAGAACACTACTCCAATCCACAGGAATAAAGTGTCAGATATGAAGAGGGTCTTTGAATTGTACTTTGACTCCGAGTGTAGAGCCAGATACTGAAATTCTACGTCCACCTCTTCGATTCTTGCGAGTATCGTCAATCAAATGACAATGAAAACGTCGCCAGTGAACGCTGTAGTGCAACAGAGGAAGCTCCTGAACGGTATGTTTGTTTGTCTACCCAGGTCACATTTAAAACATAATGTCAAAAATCGCTGATATATCCCCTTGTATATCTTGTGTTTGTAATAAAAATTAGCAAAACGATTAAAATCCATACTGCTGAAATATAAAATAAATAAAGTCCACTTTTTAGACGCAAAATCAAGTAAGCCCACTTTTAAAACAGCAGTACGAGTTTACATAATTAGATTACAAGTATGGTACTTTGTTCTAATACATACTCTTCAGAGTTCGAAGCTACATGTTATCATCGTGCACACTTTCAGTAAAGACACTGTGATCTCTCTACCTCCTTCACCCAGCGTACTCAAGGCACCGGTAGCACATTGTGGTCGCCCTCCTCCCGACCTCTGAATCACAAGATGTGTAATCATCTCAAGATCGTCCGGCCATGTTTTACGACGCTATAACAACTGTGTCTAAACTAACTAGGAATGTTAACCTATCAGTTGTACTGTAGACTAAGGGGACTATCTAAACTGAGATGATATATAAGGCTGACAGGTTGTATAGAATACAGAATTTAGTTTCAGGTATACCGTAGATAGAATAATCTGCACAATGCCTCGGGAACGAAGTGGGATAAATGTTGAGAAGAAAATTCATCAATGCGAATGTAATAAACTATTTCTCTGTAATGTTTCGTAGCCAAAGACATGAAAGTTTTACGTTTGTACTTACGGCTGTGGATTCCTTTCTTTATCCCTCATTCCTCACAAGGCCAAATATGATAGCATAGACAGTTCTGATAAACGAGAGATTTTTAGTTAAACCTTCTGCGAAATTAAGATGTAGACTTCTCACACACGCGTTGCTTTGGTAGTCACTAACGATGCTTTCCATAAATCGAGAGGATTCGGGATCCAGTTCTGTTATATTCAATCTAGTTCTCTTTCCGAGGTTCATGAACCGCGTATTTCTAATCCAAAATAATAGTAGTATAAGAAAATACAGTAAATCGGCGTTCCCAAGCATAAATTAATAAAATGACTCTTCTTCGCACAAAAGGAATGTAAAGTGCTTTCAAACAAGCTTACCATAGTTTGAACATTGATCACAATATTAGGTAAAGACCCGTACTGAATAGAGAGGCGATGATGTGTTTTGAACTATTAGAAACTATCTCGCTATATTCTATTGGCCCGGTAACAGAATATTGATAAAATGGAGATGAATGCGTCGCTCACTCATGGGCGCAAACGTAGGCCTACTTTTTAAGTTATTATCCCCGTCCATTCATCTGCACATGATCCATCACGATAACTAGATCATTACGCACATAACGCTAGTTAGGCCATCCTATGTCTGCACAAACATTGATAGTATCACCCATATAAATCATAATGCTGTACGTATGTGTCATAATTTTAAAATCTGCCTAGTCTGTTCACAAAACGGTGGCATATTGAAGAATTAGGAAACAATACAGAACTTAACTGAAAATTGTTAAGTCTATTAAATACGCCTTACCACTTTTAGAAAAGTTAAAAGTACTGTAAGTGCAAAGTTTTACCTGACTCCTGATACGCTGATCATAGCCACAGGACTCCCAGATTAACGTGGAATCTGAAACACAATGATGTGGTAATAAAAGAATTGTATATTGTATTTCAAAAATCTCATACTCAAAGCCGATACTTAAACCGAGGCCACTTTGGTGAAACGCCAGTGATTGTGACACTCGCTTATCACGCCCTCCTCACTTTTTGTCACTTTTCGAAGCCGAGACAGGCGGAGGGCAGCTGTTGTTCTAACTTTAAACGTTATCATATTTCAGGCGTCTCCTAAATAGACTCATCTTACGTTATTGTCCATGTAAGAAGGTTGGGATACCTGAAACGTTAATGCAATGTACGTGTCATGTTCTCCCTGATAACCAGTGTCTCTACTGGCACGAGTATTTGCAACTGGATAACTATCAGTAGAAAGGCGCTAGAGTAAATGCCATTTTTAT